>NC_056725.1:779117679-779285179 GCF_019279795.1 Protopterus annectens | reverse complement strand
AAAGAGTCTTACAATCTGTGTTGTGAGCTAATGTATTTATGCCCGTCAATGCCATTGCAGTACATGCTCCTTCCATAGCAGCTGTAGTAATATACCTCCTGAGAACTGTTGACATGGTATGATATGCTGTTATGTATATTGTTGGCATATTAGGACATGTGTTTTTGTAGTAGATCAAATCAACTTTCTACACAGTTCTCATTCCACAATCACATAGACACTTGCAGTACAGCACAGGTATGCATGAGTCTACATACCATCATTAAATGTTCTGTGACTGACATTACTATCAATTCATATTTATTACGTGGTCGCATAAGCCTTGTCTCATACACATGGTTGTTATGCTGTGATGTACACAACCTGTGTATCACATGTTTTGATGTAATTGCAACCTTGCGGAATTCATTGTATGTGCACTTGTATTGCTATACCCAAGGACTATTGAGATGCTCAGCAGCACCATTGTGTGACTATTAGCATTTGTGTCAGGAAATGTTCTGCATGAGCCATAACTCTAATGTGTCCTGATATGACATCAGGCCTCTCAAACAGCTTGCCCATGAAACACATATAAGCATATGTTGTGTAAGTGATGAAAGTACAAGACATTGGTACAGTTGTATGATTTTGTGCATAGCAACAGTGTGTGCAATGTGATGAATGACAAAGGCTGTATGGAGGTCTTGTCACAACCCATTTATTCCAATACATATGCAATGTTCAGTTGAATGCACAACTAAGCATAGGTCTGTGTGGATGTCAGCAGACATACCCACCCAGAGGATCTAGATAATCTGCTAGCTGACAGTTTGTCTGACATGTCACCACTGGCCATCAGCCAAAGTATACAAGCAAACTTTATTCAGTTTTTAATCTCAGCAGGGCAGCACTGGGCCCTGTCAATATCACACAGCCTCCAGATAGCCTATGTTCCCATGGAATAGTGTACAGCAATATGCATCCTTCTAACTCAGGAGGACCATCATCTGATGTATGGAGTTATAGACTCATCCTGACTTGCCTCATCTGTGAGGTAGGCCAAGGAGCCAAGGAGTCATCATGGACCTTCTCTAAAAGGGCACATGTAATATCCTAAATACAACACCACACAAAGAGCAAAACCACAGCACCAAATTGCTTCACCACAAACGAAAAAGAACACGGATCCAAGCAGTCAAAGAATTTATTGTCTCTAGCGCCTTGGCCACAGTTAGCCTTCAAGGAGTAATAGCTCACACATTTTACACAGTATATATACACAGTTTAATACCAATTAAAAAACAATCAATCAATTAAGCTACTTAAAATTTAAAGACATATATTAAATTACAGGATACTTTTCCAACAAAATTCTACATTCAAACCTTTGGGAATCAAAGTTCTATATTTTAAAATAAAAATAGCTTCTTTTTTTAAAAGCATACTTTTAACTCTTTCTCTATCAAAATGATCATTTGGAATATGTTCCAAAATAGTCATTTTCAAGCCCACTGAACTACTATTATGACATTCCTTAAAATGTTGGGCCACCGGACTCTCATTTTTATTCATACGAATATCATGTAATATCCTGACTGTGTACTAAATCTGCATTTGATTTGTTCAGGCTACATCATGTCTGCTATACCTGCTCACTGTCTCCAAGAGGTTACCAGGGGCATGCATGATGACAACACTATCATACTGTGTAACTTTACCTGGCCAAGGCATTTGACACAAATCAACAGTCAGATATTACAAAGAAACTGTCTCAAGTGGCCATAAACACCTATGTCACCTAGTGGGAAGACAACTGGAGCACATATGTGACATTGAAATATGTTGCAGTGTGTGAAGTCACCTCTGTCTAGAGTCCAGTGACAAGGTCCATACCTCAGGGCTCTATGCTAGGCCCTTTCCTGTCCATTACTTAAGACTTAGACATCAAAACTGACTTATACATTCTTTCTCCAAAGAGCTTTGTGGAGGACTGCAAATTGTAGACAATCATTGAATCCAAGTGTGATATTGGTATAATGCATACAGTATCAACACACACAAAGGATTGATGCCACAGACATGGGGACATGATAGATGACATAATCTCATTGTGGGAGTAGTTCCATTATGAACGAAAATACACAAGATATTTACAATATTGACAACACACCTCAAGTAGTATGCACACCTGTCAACTAGCCAGGATTGCTCGTTATTTCTAATAAAGGTATGACAGTGTTCCTCCAAACACCTCCGGCAGATGTTACATTTTGAGGGAGGTGTGCTTGATTACCTTTAGAGATTGCTGATGAATCATAGTAGTTGTACAAGTTGTGAAGGTTGCCAGCCTAGCCAGAAAGAATTTTATAGATAATGCTTTCATCTGTAAATATTAATGTAAACCACAGGCTTGTTGTCTTAAATGACAAGCATTTTATGACTGTCTTTGATCTTTGAAGTTGGCTCCGGATGGTCTAGATGAAGACATTCTTTCTATTGTTTCAACCAAGAGTTAAATTGCTAGATTTAAACATGCAAACATATTTTTATTGCTCTGCTTCCTGACCAGCTGCAAGATAACAAAAGGAGATGTTAAGAATGTAAATGTAGTTTCTGTTAGCCTGGGAAGTGTGAAGAATGATGCAATGGGAACCAGGAATGTGATTTTAAAAACAGAGAGAATCAGAGGGCATTAAGCATTTTTGTCTTGACCATACAACTCATCAGCACTCTGCCTGTGTTCTATACATAAGTTTATCTTAGATTTGTGTTTTCTCTTAGTAATAGCTAGAAACTAGAAATATCAGTCTAAGTGTTTTTCTGTGATGTCAGAACTGTACAACTGAATTATTTTAAGTATTTCTCTGTGATCTCTGAACTCTTCACTAGCACTGTGTAGTAAAAAGTATTGTCTTGTGTTTTTAATTATTTATTGTTAAATATTTTTAAACCCTTTTAACTGTGACTGTTTTGTGTAGAGATAATTTAAGATCTAGAGTACATTGCATATTTATAGTTATTGCTGCCCAAGTCACTCCAAATAAGCCTTGCTGTTCAGTCACACTTAGCAATTGGATAATAATATAGCACAGTAATAATTGGGCACCCTTTTACAGGCCTTTGGGTAGCTGATAAATATTAGCTGGGTGGTGGCAGTGATTACTACCATATAGTCTGGGTAAAAGGGGCACAGCTGGATAACCTGTGCCAGCCTTCCCCAGCAGTGTCTGTGTGGTTGTATAAACTCTTATCTCAAAGTGTGTGTGTCAGCTACTTGGACAGGGACATGAAGCACTGGTTGGACAGAGAGGTTGTTGGAGATTTTAGCTTGCCCAGCTGGCTGAGATCTGGACCCTATAGCTGTGCCAGTGGGGAGTCTTATTGAGGACCTGGAGAGCAAGGGAGAGACCAGCCCCAGACTGACTGTGATCTCTGTGTACTCTTAAGGGAAATTGCACTTTACTGTGTGTATTTGTTATCCTTTACTCCTATATGAGACGCCCCTCACTGGTATTAGTGGTGTGGATTGAGACTCCTTGATTGCTGGGCCAGAGCACAGGCATCACATATTAATTGTTTGGCAGTGGTGTGATATCCACATCACATATTAATTGGTGGCAAATACTAATTGGCTTTTTAGTGGTGTGGGTAGAGTTAATTCCTGTAGCTTGTGTACAGTGAGCTTTGAAGGTGTTTTGTACTCTGAATCAGCCATGCAGTGAATACTCATAGTTCAGATCACAATTGTTTTATTTCTTTTGTTAGCTTAGTTAGGGTGAGCAGGCAGCATGTCAGCAGAGGAGTATATAAAGCTGACAAGGAGCCAGCTAGCTGAGATGTGCCAGGCTAAAGGACTGGTGCATGGAAACCTGACTAAGGCAGACCTGATTGCAGCCTTGGTTACAGCTGCATCAGAAAACAGCAACCGGGAGAACAACCAGACTAGCAGTGAAGATATAAATCTCTCAGAGAATGGACAGCTCAACCTTTCTGCAGATGACTTAAAAATCCATCTGGAGTTAAAGACACTTGAGTTGGAGGCCAGGTGTGTGGAAATAGAAGCAACTGAGAGACTGAGGTGGCCAGAGAGTGAGGAAAATGAGAGACTGTGGCATTGGCAGGCTAAAGAGAATTAGAAATTGCTATGCCTGGAAGCTGAGGAAAAGGAGAGGCAGAGGCAGCATGAGAAGGAGATGCTGACTTTTCACCAGAGTCATGGAGGTAATGGGGAAGGGAGTAACTGGACCACAGAAGCACAACATGTCAGTAAATTTCTTCTGCAATTTAAAGAGGGGGATAATTTTGATAGTTTCCTTCATATGTTTGAGAGGGTATGCAAAAAGGATAGTGTTGACCAAAGGCTCTGAGTACAGTTCCTGACCCCCTTACTCCATGGTAAAGCTGTAACTGTTTTGTCAAAAATGTCTGATGTTGCATGTTTTGATTATACTGCTGTTAGAATTGTTTAAGCTAACACCTGAAATGTATAGGAAAAAGTTTTGTGAGCATAGACGCAAGGCAGATGAAAGTGTGTGTGAATATGTTACTGAACTGAGCATTTATTTCCACAAGATGGGTGAGTGGATGTCAGGTCACCACTTTTGAAGGGCTGGCAGACCTTTTGGTGAGGGAACAAGCTCTTAGCACTTTCCCTGAGGACATGAGGATATGGTTAGCTGATAGACAATGTGTTACTTCAGATGAGTTGGGGAAGAAGGGAGACATATGCCTGGCAAGCAGGGCAGCCCTGCACAGGAAAGAGACCCCCAGTACTGCTCATGGGTCTAAAGGAACCCATGGTGGGCAGCACAGGCTGCCCCAACAGAATCTGCCAGTAGCAGGGGAAGTCACTAGTCCAGGTACATGTCCAAGAGCTAGGGTTAAATGTTTTGAATGCAACCAGTGGGGGCATGTAGCATACAAATGTCCATGGAGGCAAGGTGGGGAACAAAAGGTGAGGGAGCCAGTAAGTGGGAAAGACAAAATGCCAACAGTAGGTTGTCTTGAAACAACAGGAGTACCGAACTACCATCCTGCAGATGTCCTTATAGGGAAGGATTTGGATGAGAGAGTACCATGTGCTTATGCAGTTACACACAGTCAGGCTAAGAGACAAGCATGTGGGACTGGTAGCCTGGGGAGACCCAGATAGACTGCATACTTGCAGCCAGGACTGGTGAGGTGGTTACTTCAGGGAGGGAGCTACACTGTAGCAGTGAGAGTGAAGGTGAGCCACAGCTCCTTGTGGGTACTGATGTTCCCTTAGACAGAGTGACTGCAGAGGTAGAGGTGAGTAGTAGTACCCAGGCTGACAGTGAGGCACCACTGTCAGAGAATGCCAGACTTCCTGTGGAAGGGGAGCTGGGAAGGGTTACAAGGAGAGAGTTGAGACAGGCTCAGCTCTCAGGCCCTACATTGCAAGGCCTGAGGCAGGTAGCTAGGGAGGCACCTGATTCTCAAGTAAAGGGGGAATCTGTGTACTGGGACAAAGGGTTACTATGCAGAGAGTGGACCCCTGAGGGGAGGGCTAGAAGGTGAGAGAGAGTGCAGCAGTTGGCAGTGCCTAGAGCCAACCATCTGACGCTTCTAGCCATAGCCCATGATATTCCCTTTGCAAGTCATATGGGCATAAAACATACAAAGAGGCATATTATGCCTAACTTCTATTGGCCTGGAATATCCAGAGATGTAACAGGGTACTGCAGGACCTGTGAGCAGTGCCAAAAGGTAGACAAGGCAGGAGACAAGGTGAGATATCCTTTGATGCCTTTGCCTGTGATTGAGGAGCCATTTCAGAGGGTAGCTGTGGATATTGTGGGTCCTCTGAGTACCCCAAGTTCCACAAGGAAAACGTATATCCTAGTGATAGTGGACTATGCTACACAATACACTGAGGCAGTGGCTTTGTCCTCCATTGAGGCAGAGAAGGTGGCAAATGCTTTGTTAGAGATTTTCAGCAGGGTAGGTTTCCCAAAAGAAATAGTGACTGACAGAGGTCCAATTTCATGTCAGACCTGCTGGCTTGTCTGTGAAAGTCCTATGAGGTGAAGCACATGAAGACCACCCCATACCATCCCCAGACTAATGGTCTTGTTGAGAGGTTAAACTCTACAATCAAGTCCATGCTACGGGCATTTGCAGATCAGTTTAAGAGGGAGTGGTGCAAATATTTGCCCCATCTCTTGTTTGTTTAAAGAGAGGTTCCTCAGAAATCCACAGGTTTTTCACCCTTTGAGTTGCTGTATGGGCATAGGGTGAGGGGACCTCTAGATTTAACTTGAGATGAGTGGGAAGGTGAGTGTGAGTCTCACAAGGATTCTGTTGTGGCATATGTACTAAACCTCAGATCAAGGCTCAGGGAACTCATGGGCTTGCTCCAGGAGAACTTGGCAGAAGCCCAACAACAGAATAAGGTGTGGCATGACAGGAATGCTCAAGCTAGTGAGTATGCTGTGGGGCAGCAGGTAATGGTTCTTATTCCTTTCAAACACAACAAGCTGCAAGCAGTTTGGGAGGGACCCTACAAGATGGTAAGAAAGGTAAGTGATGTTAACTACATGGTGGAACTGCTAGGCAGAAGGCAGGGGCACAAATTGTACCATGTTAACATGAAGAAACCTTATCATGATAGGGAGGCCCTTGTGCTGAGCATTTGCAGTCGATTGCAGGAGGAGTCTGAGGGAGATCTGGGGACTGATCTCCTCAGTGAGGCTCAGGCTGACACCTCAGTGAAAGGGGTAGCAATGTCCCAGCAGCTATCTCCTACCCAGGTTCAAGAAATCCAAGCAGTGTTGCAGGAATTTGGGGACATGTTCACTGGGAAACCAGGGTGCACCTACCTGGGGCAGCATCAGGTGGATACAGGACCCAAACGCCTATTAGGCAGGCCCCTTATAGAGTGCATGAGAGAGAGTCAAACAGACCCTGAGGGAGGAGGTACAGGAAATGTTGGAACTAGGGGTGATTCAAGAGTCCAACAGTCCCTAGGTCTCCCCAGTGATGGTGGTGCCAAATAAGGATGGCAGCACCAGGTTCTGTGTGGACTACAAGGAAATTAAATAGTCACACAGAGTCAGATGCTTACCCCATGCCTAGGACAGATGACGCCCTAGAGCAGCTGGGTGGGGCTGAGTATCTTACAACCATTGATCTTACCAAGGGTTACTGGCAGGTGCCCTTGACTCCCAGTGCTAGAGAGAAGTCAGCCTTTGTGACTCTTTTTGGCTTGTATGAGTTCACAAAGATGCCCTTTGGGATGAAGAATGCCCCAGCAACTTTCTATAGGCTGGTAGATTGTATCTTAGCAGGTGCAGGAGGGTTTGCCTTTGCTTACCTAGATGATATTGCCATCTACAGCCATTCCTGGCCAGAGCACCTTCAGCATGTCAGGGAGGTGCTGGGCAGACTACAGAGGGCAAGGTTGACCATTAAGCAGAGAAAATGTCAGGTGGGTATGGCAGAGGCCTCCTACCTAGGATATAAAGTGGGGAGTGGTAAGATAAGGCCAGAACCTGCCAAGGTGGAAGCCATTCAAGCATGGCCTGCACTTGTTACTAAAAAGCAGGTGAGGGCATTTTTAGGGACAGCAGGGTACTACAGAAAGTTTGTCTCCAGTTATAGTACCATAGCTGCTCCCCTCACAGACCTGACAAGGAAAAACAGGCCAGATAAGGTAGTGTGGACCCCAGCATGTGAGCAGGCATTCCAGAAGCTTTGGAATGACCCCCTGAGTAAGCAAGTCCAGATTACAGCAAATAATTTGTTGTGCAGGTGGATACTTCGAACCATGGGGTGGTGGCTGTACTTAATCAGATTTCTTCAGAGGGAGAAGAGCACCCAGTGGTTTATATCAGTTGTAGGTTCCAAAGCAGGTAGAAATGCTATGCAGCTGTAGAAAAGTAATGTCTAGCCATAGTGTGGGCACTGCAGAAACTTCAGCCTTATCTGTATGGAAGGAAATTCACTGTTATGACAGCTCACACCCCCCTAACATGGTTACACAGAGCCATCCAGCAAAATGCCAAGTTGCTAAGATGGAGACTGGGGTTGCAAGCATATGATATGTCCATGCAGCACTGCAGTGGGATTAGCAATGTCAATCCAGATGGCCTCTCAAGACAGGGAATGGGGTAAGGTACGTTCAGATAGACCTAACCCTCTCAAGCAGCATTTCTTAAGGGTCTCTTGAAAACTACCTTGAGTTTTCCAGGGGGGGGGGGGATGTGAAGGCTGCTAGCCTAGCCAGATAGAATTTTATAGATAATTCTGTCATCTGTAAATATTAATGTGAACCACAGGCTTGTTGTCTTAAATGGAAAAAACTGTTGTAAGGAAGCTAAGTCAAGCATTTTATGACTGTCTGTGATCTTTAAAGTTGTCTCCGGCTGGTCTAGATGAAGACATTCTTTCTATTGTTTTAACCAATATTTAAATTGCTAGATTTAAACATGCAAACATATTTTTATTGCTCTGCTTCCTGACCACCTGCAAGATAACAAAAGGAGATGTTAAGAATGTAAATGTAGTTTCTGTTAGCCTGGGAACCTAGGGAAGTGTGAAGAATGATGTAATGAGAACCAGGAATGTGATTTTAAAAGCAGAGATAATCAGAGGGCATTAAGCATTTTTGTCTTGACCACCCAACTCATCAGCATACTCTGCCTGTGTTCTATATGTAAGTTTATCTTAGATTTGTGTTTTCTTTTAGTAATAGCTAGAAACTAGAAAGATTACACTAAGGGTTTTTTGAACTGTACTACTGAATTATTTTAAGTATTTCTTTGTGATCTCTGAACTCTTGACTAGCACTGTGTAGTAAAATGTATTGTCTTGTGTTTTTAATTATTTATTATTAAATATTTTAAACCCTTTTAACTGTGGCTGTTTTGTGTAGAGATAATTTAAGCTTTAGAGTACATTGCATATTTATAGTGATTGCTGTCCAAGTCACTCCAAATAAGCATTGCTGTTCAGTCACACTTACTAATTGGATAATAATATTGCCCAGTAATAATTGGACACCCTTTTATGGGCCTTTGGGTAGCTGATAAATATTAGCTGGGTGGTGGCAGTGATTACTACCATATAGTCTGGGTAAAAGGGGCACAGCTGGAGAACCTGTGCTAGCCTTCCCTAGAAGTGTCCGTGTGGTTGTGTAAACTCTTATCTCAAAGTGTGTGTGTGTGTGTGTGTGTGTGTGTGTGTGTGTGTGTGTGTGTGTGTGTGTGTGTGTGTGTGTGTGTGTGTGTGTGTGTGTGTGTGTGTGTGTGTCAGCTACTTGGGCAGGGACACAAAGCACTGGTTGGACAGAGAGGGTACTGGAGATTTTAGCTTGCCCAGCAGGCTGAGATCTGGACCCTGTAGCTGTGCCAGTGGGGAGTCTTATTGGGGACCTGGAGAGCAAGAGAGTGACCAGCCCTGGACTGACTGCGATCTCTGTGTGCTCTTAAGGGAAATTGCACTTTACTGTGTGTATTTGTTATCCTTTCCTCCTATATGAGACGCCCCTCACTGGTGTTAATGGTGAGGATTGAGGCTCCTTGATTGCTGGGCCAGGGCATGGGCATCACACAAGTGTTCTTGTAGGACCTTCTATGATCACTCACAAGCATATATGTTATGTGGAAAACATGATTACTGGTAGTATTATTCTGATTTTCTCCCTGATTGTGCATGCTTCTGTCTACTGTTGCCCATGTGTCTGTTACTATGTGTCCCATTTGTTTGAGACTGTGCTGACATTACCTTCATATTTAGTAAATTCATTTAGCAGATCTTCAAAGTATGCACATAATCTCTATTATATATACCGTTCCTGATATATGTCATGTCCATTGTTTATGTCACGATGCTTATATCACAAAGTATCCACACTATTGATATGTCACTTTGTGTGACACTCACATAGTATACAATAAATGTGCAGTCCGTACTGTATCATGCAGATATGTGAAAATAGTGTTCATGCTACCACTGTCTTCAGTGACGTGCCCTCATGTACTGTACATTTCCGTGTTTCATCTATCCTCTTCTCCTGTGTTCATTCCTACAATTCATATGTGTGTCCCTTTTCAATATACACACTTCTCCTGACTATTTATTTATAATGCAGTCTATGTACCCTTACTGATTAGTGAAACAATGTTTAATCATTATGCCTAACACAGATTTCCATAATACTCTGTACTGTGTACACTTTCATGTAATGTGTTAAAAATATATACATTGCTTTATTAATAACCCTGGTAATCATTGTGGCATTCTGCGCAATCCTGCAGATCTAGTTTGCCCATAGGTAAACAGGTATACATGACTGCTGCTGTCTGTATTGCTATACACAGTTTCCTATGAAACCACTATTGCTTACATTTAAATGCTGTGTGTGGCGTGCATATGCAATAAGCTCTGCTGCTCACCATGCAAATGTAAACTCCATGCAGGCTTTGCGCTAAGCCTACATGAAACTTCTTGAAACCCCAGGTACGTGTTAAAATTTTCATATATTACACAATTCCCTAGCCCTACATCTCATTTTCCTTTCCAATCTTCTCACTTTTTTGAACTTACATAAAGTGATGTAGTTTTTTTTCACATTTTCAACATCACTATGTAATTCCTCTGAATTTACAGTAGCATTAATGTCTGTTGTAGGATTCATATTGGACTTGTCTGCACAACAGCCCTAAATATCCTGCTGAGGAGTATTATGTTGAGAATAGTCTTCTTAAGATGCATCAAGTTTTGACACAGTGTTCCTATTTCCAAAAGATTTGCTCTTAGTGTAAGTGATTTACTCTTAAGTGTAAGCCTGACCCAATTCCATAAGACTTGTTCTCAGAGTAAGTGACTGACTCTGGTGTGTAAGTCACTTACACTCCGAGCAAATCTTTTGGAATCTGAGCCTTATGTAAGCCTGCTTTATAAATAAGCCTTACACTAAGAGTAAGTCACTTAGATCAAGAGCAAATTAATAGGAGATGTGTTATTCATTATGCAGATGCAGCCAAAAGTACTTTGCTTGAAAAACTAGGACAGTTTTGTAAAACCTGTCTTGACTTATTATGTACAAAAAGTGGACAAATTAGGTACAACAATAATAATTGTATACACACTTGTAATAGATGTGGAAGCAAGGAACATTTTTGGGTTACTTGTCCAAAAATAATGTTATAGAACATGCAAATAAAGGTGATGGGCCAAATTCCAAAAGACTTGCACTCATTATAAGTAATTTACTCCAACATAAGCCTGTCCAAGTTCCAAAAGAGTGTAAGTGACCTAATCCAGTGTATAAGGAAGTCACTTACACTGAGAGCAAGTCTTTTGGAACCTGGTCTCTATGTAAGCCTTCTTTACAGATAGGTATTATAGTACATTAGGTACTGCAGTGCTGTGTGTCATGGCTATTGGCTTTCTACAAATGTAGCAAGTGACCTGCTATAGTTTTCTCCTCAGCTTGGAGACAAGGCGCATGAAAACAGGACCTGACTTGCTCCTGAGGTTTGACACAATAAACTCTAAATTTCTGTTTAGTGTAATTTCTACACTCTATTCATTAATTAAGATAGATAGCTGAGTGGTTATAAGTGGATTAAAATAGTTAAAGGGGTACAATTACAAAGTATGGAGAAGGTATGCTATATATTACAGAATGAAACTGAATTTGGTGAAATATGCAATGACTTGAATCTAGTTATAGACTTTAAGATCAGTTTTAAAACCAATATCAACAATAGGGAGAAGCAGCTGATAGGGTATACTTATAAATTATGAATTCCAGAAATCTAGATGTTTTGAAGAGTGTTTTGTATTTTAATTATACTTAAACTTAAATATCGCAGTACTTTCTGATGATCCTTCACTAAACCATAGCAGCAAAAACGTGAGAATACCCAAATAAAATTTGCAAAACTCATAAAATATGTATATTGTGATAGGAAATGGTTAACTTATAAATATATATATATATATATATATATAGAGAGAGAGAGAGAGAGATATGAGAGGCTGCCTTATCCCAGTTATAAAGACACAAAGGATACGTACTTGAGGGAGTGTTTGAGATTGCATGAAACAAAGACCCTATATATATATATATATATATATATATATATATATATATATATATATATATATATTATGTTATTAAGATGCAGGTTTAAAACTAATAGAACAATTAGTTTATCTCAATTTGGAATGCTTTACTGAATAATATTGAAGAATATTAAAGAAGGTGAAACTCTAATAGCCTTTAGGATGGCTTTAGATGCTTATTACCAAGGTAAACAGGGAGTAGACAGCATGTTCTATGCATATAATCTCAAAGCCCTATCTCTGTACTCTTGTTTCCTACAAACTGTTGAGAGGTGATCCATAGCCTGGCATACAATGTATCCTTGGTTCCCACTCTGATGGACCTGTTACATTTCCACAAAATGAATAGCATCAGAATTACTCAATCTAGGGATTTAAACTTTGCTTGTGACATAAATAGGACATGGAGGGACAGGTATGTGTCTCAGAGAATTCCTATTCTCTGGAACGGGCTTCTCTTTCATGTGAAGCAGAGCCCTTCCCTAACCCTATTCTAGAGAAAGCTAGACCTGTGGTAGGAAATCAGAAATACACCCTGGGTCTAGCACCTATGCCTCTAATAGACAAAGACAGTCAGATAATCTTGCTTTAATTTACATATACCCCTTAAAATAACATCTTAGCCATATAAACTTGTGGGATAAATTTGGGATGCTTGGCTAGGCTTAGAAAGACCCCAGTGATTGTTAGCCTAGTAAACGCCTATGAATGTGGGCTCTTTGCAATGCTGTTATCATATAAAAGATGATTCTGTAGTACAGCCTGTATTGCACACTCATCTGAATGACAAAGTGTTAATCATCATGGAGAAAATAGGTGTGATTCAGAAACAAACAAGGCCTACAGAATGGGACAGCAGCATAGTTACTATAATGAAGACAGATAAAATTCTTATTTAAATGAGCCATGTCTGGTAGCATACAGAGATAAAGCCCTGCCTATGGCCAGGGTGACCAAAGTTCAATTAGCAGCTCAGGCACTTGACGAAGTTGGCAAAAAAGGATGGGTGTGTCCATCCTGGGAGGAGAGAATATGCTGAGTGGAGGCTGGGACTCAGAGAGATCACCAGACTGGGATGTGCAGGTAGGCTGTGGAGGTCAGGCTGCCCTAGCCATCAAAGCAAGCACATCTTCACAGGTCACATCTCATTGCTACCTACCCTGTGATAGAATGTCAGCATTGCAGGGATGGAGTAGGGCTTAGAAAAAGACCTGGTGCATAGTAAGCCTATGTGATGCTGCTGGTTTCAACATCTAGTCAATCACATCCTTCCTGACCATCAGTGATGGCTTTATCTGGGGAGTAATACTAGTGTTGGCATGGATTTCCCGGTCTCCTTCCATCCCATCAGGTGGTATGTGGGGGCAGATCAAGAGTCAGAGGAGGATGAGAAGCCAAGCAGTAGATGCTCAGCTGAAGTGTGACTAGAGTAGTGAAGGAAATCACTTTTATATAGCTACACAAGGCTTAAACAGTGTCATCAAAATAAAGCACAATCCACATTTTACAGAAAAAGCAGTGACTGTCCTTCATTCATTCTCCCTTTAACAGCTTTATCCAGTTGAACGACACTTGTGAGGTGAATGCTATCATGGCAATCATGCACAGGGCAGAAAACTAATCCTGAACATGACACTAGTCAACCAATGGTCACAAGCTTACATTCATTTATACATGGCACTGTCTGAAGTATTTTCCATTAATGCAAATTAGTGATTTGGAATAACAACTTGCTGAGGAAAGTTCCAGTTGTGTATTTTTAGTTTAGTTGTGAGAAGGTACAGGTTTCTAAGACTACCATTTGGTATTTCATCAGCACCTGAACAGTTTGAGTGGTTACACATATAATCATAGGTTTGATTATGTTGTTAATATAACTGCTGATGCATTGCTACCTGACAATCAAGAACATCCTAATGTGAGACTGTCTTATTTAATGAAAAAAAAAAATCTTAGAACCTGAAACTGACCATGCCTGGGTATAAAATCAGATGTGAGACACATGCGCCATGTCTTATTATCAGAAGGCTTGAAATGATACTAAAAAGCAAGAGCCATAATGTACATACTTTAAACTGAAGACAAATGAAATAGTTGAATGCTATAGTATCTAAGTTTATTCTGAACCTGGCAGTAGTGTGACTGCAATTAAAGGTCATATTCAAGATTTTTGCTATAATGTATTGTTGCTGTAATTATGCTCTCATTATGCAAAGAAGGGTCTCTAATTCTAAAATAGATTTTACGTTAGTTACTTCAGTGGACCTATACTTATTAAGTATAGCAAATCTGTGTTTGTATTTATTGTAGGCTGAGTAGCTGTCTAGTTGCTTCCTAATTCAAAGTCATGAGACTTAGAATTCAAATGATCCCTTTTGATTATGAATGTAAAGATCATAGCTAACATCTTGACTAGGTGTCTGAATAGGATATTACCCAAACTTATCAAGGTACATCTGAACACATTTGTAAAAGTTCACCAGGGAAGTGATAACTGGTGGCTGATAGCTGGTTTAATTAAAATGTATCAAACAAGATGCAGAATAGTGGGCATAATGCAGTTTGGCATGCAAAAAAAATTGACATTCTAGACTGGAGTTTTTTTGGGTTTTTTTAAGTCTTAAGCATCAGGGAAATTGTCCCAGAATTTCTCCAGCAGCTGAATCTTCTTTACAGCAATCTGATGTTTAATGTACCAGTCAATGGAGATGTCACTGAAGTCGGCAACATATAGAGAGGAATCAGTCTAGGGAGCCAGCTGTCTACTGGCCTTTTCCCAATAGTGATTGGAAAGTTATTCCTATATTATACAGATATGTTAACATTGTAGCAGACTAATTTCAAATGTTCTTAGATGATTGTTGATTAATGGTCTAGAATGTAGATCTGATGTTGCCTAATGTTCTCAGTTTTCTCCACTGGTTTGTAAATGCTTCCAGTTTAAACCTTAAAACACAGAAGACCTTTAATGATAATATATAGAAGGAGGGCAATGAGAACAGTGGTGTTGCTAAAGATATTCCTACATATTTAGGGTTAGAGGTGGGACATACTTATGAAACTGCAATACACAGGAATTTAATTAATTTGCAGCAGCAGGTTCTGACCTTGATACAAAAGAGGTGAGTAGACTAACTACAATATCAAGGAGGATAAATGCATGGTTAATAAAGGTGATGCCATATATATTGCATTATATATGCCACCTAATGATTTCCCTTGACAAACCTGGTCTACAATGCATTCAGGATATCATGGAAGAATTTATTGGAGGGACAAAAGGTTAAAAGATAGCAATGAGGTGGCTTCTATGTCTAAACTCTCAGGATACTGGAGATTCCAAAACGTAAAGCTCTAACTTTTAATCTGGCCAATGTTTTAGGCTGAACAATAAAATTGCTGTAGAAAATGATATGGAGATAACGACAAATGTGGAAGAAGAAGCTTGTTATCCACCTAGAGGTATGCCCTGATATCCTTAGGCCGAAAAAAGTAGGATAGTGGGGAATATGATAATATATGGGGCATGCAGGTAGTCTAAAATAAATTTTATAAATTGGATAAAGTTATATGGGATGAAGCAGGCATAAAAACCTGTTGAAAAATATTTGATGGGAGAGTGCCAAAAGGCACACCTACTATCTCAATTTTGAATTCCAGTGGTACAGTGCTTTACATGTCAAGTGCTGATGGGAATATACAACCTTTTGATAAGGTAGTAGAAAGTTAAGCACAACAGGCAGGCTCCATGGAAGAAATGGTCAAAGGTTTTAAAAGAAGAGGGAGATGTATATACATGGAGCTTATGCTTGAGAAGAGCCAAAGAATGAGACAGCAGCATGAAAAGGAGTTGAAAGAGAAAGAGAAAGAGGGATTTTATTGTCCCACAGAGCAGTGGAGAGGAATTTAGTTTGCACTGACTAAAATGACTAGAATGCACAGACAGCACTTTGTATGGAATCAACAAATGAGAATCTTGCATCTGTTGTAAGCTAGCAGATGAAGGTAAAAATTGCAAGAGTTGGAGTGTAGTGAGGAAATACAAGTATTATACACATACTATGAGAACGCAACAGAGTCCAAAGGAGATGGAAACAGTGCATTATGGGATGAAAACATATTTTGGTAAGGAATTAGTGGGGTCTTAGGATTTTGTGAGTATGAGGAGTGAAGGAAGGAGAGAGGAAAAGCAGTTCTGGCTGGAATAAAACTGACATTTTGGGCTTCTACTTTTCTTTTTGCCAAAGGCAGTCCTAGCATGTGAATGGAAAACTGGGACTGGTTAGTTATTTGGTAATGTGCATTCAGAATATCTGCAGCTGATATGCAGAGAACAGAGGCATAACAAATTAAATGTGTCTACAAAAAAAGTTATGAAAGAGAATATATCCCTTTTATATCAAAGCATCTGTTGTCTCTAGTAAACAAAATCTTAAAACTATAGACATTGTAGAGGCAGTTCACAGTGAAAAGATTAACTGGGGTAAATGTGAACCAATGGAATTGGGGTCTGGGCATTAGGATTAGGATGTGAATGTAATATAAAACTGCATTGCCTAAATGGAATATATTTCATTAGTTAGTGCATTCAGTATTATTTGTAAAGAAATTCAAATGCCTGAGTATGTAAGATTTCAGTAAAATTTATTTAATGGGTCATAGTCTAGAGTATACATCCTAGTTTTTATATGCTATTTCCTGAATTTGAATTTTTTGACTTCACTATGAGATAGACTAAAATGAATCTAATATTCTGCAATAACAAACTAACAAGATGCCTAGCTTCTTTAAAAGAAAGAGGCATGCAGTGAAACCAGATGACTTAGTGGTTAAGGTCTTTGCCTCCCATGCACAAGATACAAGGTTCAATCCTGACCTCTGACCAATGCCTGTTTGGAGATTGCATGTTTTCCCTGAGTCCCCATGGGGTTTCTCCCATGTCCAAAAAAATTCTGAGGGTTTCCATCTCAAACTCACCAATGAATGGAACTGTGGGCAGCAGCACAGACTCTACATGGTGCCCTATAGGGGGAAGAGTTGTACAGACCAACTGCTTTGGGCATCTGCTATGGTGCGCAGTATCCACACGGATCACAGATTGCACGTCATGGCAGGGCTAGCCATTTGACAGTGTAAAATATGGCTCTGGGTGATTCAGTCATGTTGAATAATGTCACCAAAAATGGGCATTGGTAGTTACCAGTGATAAGTGGGTTGAGGACCCGGCCTACTCTCACCCACGCTAGGTACCCATGCTAATAGTGGGAGGGGTATACGTGCCCCTGTTGGCCAGTGTGTGCCCGCCCTAAAGCCCAGCAGCCTTAGGTCAAAAAGCTACTGGTTGGCTGGTGTCTAATTGCCCAGCCTGGGTTACCTGGGATAGCTCTGTTGCGTGAAAGCTGGACATAAAACCAACCAACCTGCCAAACATGAACTGAGAATTGCTATGCTTAATGTAGGTGTACTGTCAGGATGCAGCTTGGAAGTAGATGACATGATGATACAGAGGAGGCTGGACATCCTATGTATCCAGGAGATGAGATGGAAGGGCAGTGCAGCAAAGCCACTTGGCTTGTGATCCAGAGTGTACTACACAGGTGGAGGGCAGGCTAGAAATGGTGTAGGAATTGTGGTGAAAAAGAAGCTTCAGAAGGCATATCATCAGAATTAATGACAGACTCATGGCAGTCAGACTCCAGTGTAACGATAGGACAGTATTCATAATCTCAACCTATGCCCCACAGCAGGGATGTGATAGTGAGGAAAAGAGTGCATTTAGACAGCAGTTGCAGGACCTACTAGATAAAGCAGGACAACATGAATTGGTATTGATAATGGGTGACATGAATGCACATATCGGGACAGACAGAATAGGATATAAGGACTGCCTGGGTCCACATGTGTGGGGCAACAGCAATAAAGAAGGAAAAGCCATTCTAGACTTCTGTCTGGCAAATGGCTTGATAGTAGCTAACACATAGTTCAAAAAGAGACATAGTCACAAGATCACATACAAGAGTAGTCAACATGCAACTCAGGTAGACTTCTTCCTAGTAAGGAAAAGGCACTGGGGCAGAATCCATGATTGCTAAGTCATCCCCAGTGAAAGAGTTGGCCCACAGCATAAACCACTAGTTGCCACAATCAGCTGCAAGCAGTGATTAGAAGTTGACTGGAGAGAAAATACAACAGTTCAAGGAATTACTCAGGGCTCTAGCACCCCAAAAAGAGAAGGAAATAGGTGGAGTTGAAGAAGAATGGCAGCGCCTAAAAACAGAATGTGTTAGTCATAGAGATTAAATATTCTTTCCCAAAAGCAATTAAATGTATGCTTCAATGTAAAGGATGTATACAGGATTTTGAAATAAATGCTTCTCTGTAATAGCAGAAACTTCAAGGCTGAACCACAAAAGACAACTTGCTTAAGCAAGCATGAAAGCAGTTAACAACATATAAGTAATAAAGGCTATGTGTCTGACACCTGCGAAACCAAAACATGCTTAGTTAGTTTTACTGTAAATATGTTTGTCCAGTTAGCTTGGTTTTGTGGGCTAGACATAACTGTAAATGGCATCCTGTTATTTGGAACATACAAAGAAGGAAGTTGCAACAGGGGCTTTTTGTAAAGTCTTCAGATATAGCAAGGAAGAAAACAACCAAAGAAGGACCACAAGGATATTGGAAAACAACACCTGTTGCTTTGAAAAGATATATAAACTGGACATTGTTTTCTCTTCTTGAGATACATCTTAATCAAGGGTGCATTGAGACAGTTCATGAAAAGCAAAATACTGTGTTATAATAAAATTGAAATGATCTCAGACAGTGTAACTTTTGGACAGATTAAACTATAATGGAAACAGCAGTATGGTGTGAGTATGGTTACTTCTGACATTTCACAACAATTTAACAGTGGTGAAGCCAGGTTGACTGTGACCTTTTATATCCATTACCAGCAGTTACTATTCATTTGGTGCCATAATTGTTTCGTGAATTCCACAGTTCGACAGATCCAGTGCTTCTCTTGGGTGAATTATGAGATAACATTGTTTCATCTGTCCAGCAAAGTTTCACCATCAGTTCATCTGTTGAAGGACACTGTTTCTTCGAAGTGACTTCAGCCTGATCACCTGTTTGTCATCTGCAGAAAATACAGTAAATTCTTCACAGTTATAACATGGATGCCAGTAAAAACTTGACTTTACAATGCCCACATATTGTACATATAGATTTACATAATACACTGGACAAAGTCTGGTCTTATTTACAGGCATGGTTTAAATCTTCTGTGTCAGACATAAAATGTAACTCTGAAATTTTTAATGTTCAAAAATTAGATAACAGTTGTGTTTGTAAATGCATAAATGTCTGTGATCCATACATGACAAAATGTACAGCGATTCAAAAAGACTGTTTTTTTATGTGAAAGTAAATTTCCAAAATTATGTCTATCTTGTCACAGGAGTCTAGTATGTAAGCCATACCATAAGATATATGCTATACGAAGAATCTGTTTGATTCTAGTTTTGTTAGTTCTTCACATATTCAACAGTTAAATGTACCTTCGGTAGTCATGCCTTTGTCAGATATAATGCAAACTGTTCAACATTTTCTTTAACATCTTAAGGCTTTACCTAAATCTCATACAGTACACATGTATGACAATTATTGTCAGTAATGTAATAGGCTACATAAAAATGTTCTTTATAATAAATATTGCAAATGCGCAGACAGAAAGTTCTAACATAGTAAAGTGTGCTATTAATATTAACCTTTTAAAGAAAAGGTTTTCACAGCTTTTCAAAAATTCCCTAGGGACAGTAGTAAGGGACAATAATGCCATCTAGAGGAGGAGACTCAGCATAGCATTCAGACTTTACATAATGACATTTCTGGTTTAAAACAACAATCAGATAAAGCCCAACAACATTTACTAAGGGCACATACTACAGGGGTTAATCTGACAAGACAGTTAGAGAAAGCCCAACAAGATTTACAAGGGGCACAAAATACACCAATTGACATGGGACAGGGTTCAGCAGAAATGGCTGTTATTTCTCCTACTGATATTTATCAATAGTCTTGTTTATTGCAGACTCTGCCTCAGTGGCAAGACAAAAAAGGAATTTTGTTTCAATATGTTGGCATTTAAATAATGGTTGACATACACTGTGGGATCTATTTGAAATGATGCTTTATTTAAATGTTTTTTTTTTTTTGTTTTTTTTTTTTTGCATTTATTCCCAAATGTTTAAAGTCATATATAAAAACAGTAAAATATGTTTTACAGCATATTTAACCTGTCAATATTTACAGTGACAGTGCCTATGTGGTAAATTCTTTATGCTTACACATGCCAGTTTGGGTCAGAAGGGGATTTGTCGACAGTGTTGGCAAACCACTAAAACATGTTCCAGTACTATGGGAGTTATGGGCATTAATTCCCAAAATGATTTACAGGGGAAGTTTAGTATTGTCAAAATCTAAGCACATAAAAAATGTAATACAAAAGAGGCTACAGAAAATGCTTTGGCAGATGCCAAAGCAAAGCAAGCAGCTGTGACAGGTGAGTGTCTAGACTCACATCACTACTTTAAACACACAGACAAGGCCAGTTTCCACCATTTATAAAAATTAAAAAACTATCTAAAAATGATCAGACAGACAGTCTAAATAACATGACAAAAAAAAACAACAGATGATTTGGTCAGGCATGATGCAGCTTTAAAATCAGTTTCTGCCAGCCAGTCAGATACAGGCTCGGAGATTAAACATTTCAAACTCCACCTGGAGCAAGAGACAGCCAGAGTGCTAGACAGTTTAGGAAAAACAAAATTGCAGATACAAATAAGAAATGTACTAAAACAGCATGTAAACTACAAAAACAGCTTTATGATGCTTTAAAGTCTAAAGATAAAATTAAACCTAAAGATGACACAGCTGTTACAGGTACAACAATGTCATCTACTGCAGATAACTTTGCAGTAAAATGATGGAAACAGGAGACAGCCACATACAGTTAATCCACTGTTTTTAAAACAGGTAAATCATAAATGGAAAAGAGTATATATGCAAAAATCTTGCAAAAATCAGGGTAAACAGGAAAAAGAGGAAAGTAATAAACAGAAGGAAGGACAAATTTTTCAATAAGGCAAGGGGTAATTACAAACGCTGATAGTATGATAAAAATGGCAAATTATGCCTAGTAGAATATAGGAATAATCCTCCTTGTAACCCAGATCATGGTAAAGAAATAGGTATTAAAGCAATAAATTAACAGAACACAGGTTATCAGTTGGTAACTTGCAGGTATCTTTTGAAGTAATGAAAGACAATGTTAGTACACAGAACTCAATGTAAATTAATTAAACAAATGGGACGGGAAAAGACTTTACTGGTCTGATAAGCCAGGACAGATTCAGACTAAACAAACACAGAAATAACCTACAGACATATATACACAGAGTAAAGTTAATACACATACAGTGTAAAGTTAAAGTTAATAGAGATACAGTGAATACATTTACAGTAATGCAAATGGAATATGCAAAACTACACAATGCAATTAAATGTTGGGTATGTAAGTCCACATCCACGTCTGGAAATGGAGTAACATTTAAGACAGTACCTATGACAAATCCTAAATGAAAAAACAAGAGAGGGTCAAAACCCCGCACCTTAAAAGTACAGTATGTCTCCAATGGCAGCTTATGCATGCAGCAAACAGGATCAATATTGGTAGGAAACAGCGACGGTAATGTCACATTTTCAAAAAAAATGTCTTGCGTGTAATATAACAGCAAACAGACTTATACTTTTGTAAACAAACTAGTACAGCAAGAACATCATTAGTCAGACTGGTGTAACTGCCATCCTGGGAATAATGCACAAGAATACATACAGGTAGTAAAATACAGAGTGATTAAAAAACTTAATAAAAACTTAGACAAATATCATTTTTCAGCTAATAAAAATCCAAGTAAAAGCAGCACACCATGTTGGTTCAAAGAAATCTGTGTAAGTTAATAACAGTCAAACAGTGTCAGTAAAGTAACAGTCTGTTGACAGTCTTAGGAAAGTAATAGTCGGTTTAAATTTGTTTCTCAATGCTATTATACCCATTTGAAAGAAAGCCAATAAAATGGAGGAAGGCTAAACCTCACACAAGGAAATGCAATCTTTGGGAGTGCATGTTAATACTCATATGCATTTTCATACTATTATATATATTTATAATAGCAATGAATGGACAGGACAAGGCAATCCAAAAAAGAAATGCAAATACAAAAGGAAATGCAAATAAAACAGTTGCAAAGAAAAAATAGGGAGAGATGCTCCGATATAATAGATCATGAGAACAGGGACATCATGATTAGATACCTGATTTCAATACATTTTTGGCCAGACAAAATTTGTTTGCAAAGGCACATAACAAGTCAAATTGTTGGGTTTGTAGCCACATTCCTTACAGAGGGCAAATGCCATTACATGCAGTCCTGTAGAGGTTACAGATACAGGTTTTATGTTTAAAGAATCTTAAAAAAATAGAGTTGTAAAACATTCAGTCATAAAAGAACATTTACAGTTGATGGAAATAGAAAGAGGTATACTCTGTTTTCAAAAGAAAGGGACAGTCAGGGTTGCTACTTTACACCAACTCTGGTCATGTGAAAAGCTTGCGTATAAAATAAAAACAGTATGGGGAGTTAAGACATAATACTTCTTTTAAGGAAGGGATGAAAGAGGAGGAATTATGTTAGAGTATGCAGTTCCAATAATGAGAATTACTCACAGATTACCAGAAGACATGGTAAAAAATCACCAGAAAAAGAGTGAGGTTCATGATAGCTTTCCAAAATAGGAAAGTTTTTAAAACAGCTGGACGTAAAAATCGTGTTATTTCAGGAGCTGAAAGTTTTCACTGGTATGGTGTCACTATGGCAATATGAACGTTATAAAGTTGAAAAAAGTTTTAGCAAATGCAACTTATGGAGCTATCTCAGATATAGCAGAGGAGATGTGTTAAAATTTGTGTTAATAAAACTGTCAAACAACTAAATGTTGTTAACAATGAAGAAAGTCTATTAAATGCAGAGGATCACATTTTCCTGTAAATAGCTTTTTTTGCATTTTTCCTTGATTTAATTAAAAAAGGGGAAATTGGTAGAGATTAAATATTCTTTCCCCAAAGCAATTAAATGTATGCTTCAATGCGAAGGATGTATACAAGATTTTGAAAGAAATGCTTCTCTGTAATAGCAGAAACTGCAAGGATGAACCACAAAAGACAATTTACCTAAGCAAGCATGAAAGCAGTTAAAAATAGATAAGTAATAACGGCTATGTGTCTGACACCTGCAAAAATAAAACGTTTAGTTAGTTTTACTGTAAATATCTTTATCCAGTTAGCTTGTTTTTGTGGGCTAGATGTAACTGTAAATGGCATCCTGTTAATATTTGGAACATACAAAGAAGGAAGTTGTAACAGGAACTTTTTTTAAAGTCATCAGATACAGCAAGGAAGAAAATAACCAAAGGACATGGAACAGAAATCAATCATGCAAACCACGAGGACGTTGGAAAACAACATCTGTTGCTTTGAAAAGAGATATAAACTGGACATTGTTTTCTCTTCTTCGGAGACATCTTAATCAAGGGTGCATTGAGACAGTTCATGAGAAGCAAAAGACTGTATGTTATAATAGAACTGAAATGATTTCAGACAGTGTAACTGTTTGGACAGATTAAACTATAATGAAAACAGCAGTACGGTGTGAGTCTGGTGATTCTGACATTTCACAACAATTTAACAGTTAGGACTACAGGAAAGATATGTGGCCAAACCAGGTATGGAAATAAGGTACCTAAGGAAAGCTGGTGGTGGAATGCAGAAGTCCAGGAAGTCATCAAAAGAAAAAAGGAGTGCAGGAAGAAGTGAGAGACAGAAAAGACTGAGCAGGCTAGGAAGGACTACTGGTTGGCTAACAAAGAAGCTAAGAAAAAAGTTGCAATAGCAAAGAATAGGGCATCGGAGGCACTGTACCAACTTCTAGAAAGTGACTCAGTAAGGGGCACAAAGAAACTATATCAGGTTGCAAGGCAAAGACAGAAAGATAAAGAAGATAGTCAGACACCCTTCATAAGGGATGACAGCAACAACCTGCTCACCAGCCCAGAGGACATCAAAAGCAGATAGAAGGAGTATTTCCAGCAGCTTCTGAATGAAGAAAACCCCACAGAAGCTGTACTGTCCCAGAAACAGCCTACGATGAGAGAAAAAGAGGAGCCCACCCTAGAAGAAGTAAGAAAAGCACTAAGGAAGATGAAGTCAGGGAAAGCAGTAGGCTCAGATGAGGTCACAGCAGATATGAAAAAGGTGCTGGATGAGATAGGGGAGAAATGGCTCCTGAGGGTACTAATAGCAGTGTGGAGAGAAAGGCATATCCCAGATGGCTGGAGAATAAGCATACTCATGCCAGTGTACACTAACAAAGGGGACATTCACAACTGTGGGCAGTACAGAGGCATCAAACTCCTATCACATTGCATGAAAGTTCTGAAGAGGGTGATTGATAAACGGATACGCAGAGTAGTAGAATGTAAGATGGGAGATTAGCAGTTTGGATTCAGATCAGGATGCAGCACAACTGACCCAATGTTTGCACTGAGATAGTTACTTGAGAAGAAGCTAGAAATGAGGAAAGAGTCCAACTGGGCATTCCTAGACTTGGAGAAAGCATATGACAAGGTCCCAAGAAAGCTGATCTGGGCAGTACTGTGGTGGTTTGAAGTCTCAGAAACATTGGTAGAATTAGTGCAGGCTATGTACAAGGACCCAATGACTCAAGTACGGACAGTGTTCGGCCTCACAGAGGGGTTCCCAGTGGGTGTGGGTGTACATCAGGGTTCAGCTCTGAGCCCATTGCTGTTCATACTGGTGATGAACTACATTAGCAATCAGGTTGGAGATGATGGATCAACAAAGTTGCTGTATGCAGACAATGTGGCAGTACAAGCAGACTGAGCTGGAACTTATGCAAAGGATAGGCAAATGGAATGCAAATCTGAAGGCACATGGGATGAAACTAAGCACAGATAAGACAGTGGTAATGGCAGCAAATTGGGGAAATCAGAAGAAGCTGAAAACAGAAATAGACGGGAAGATAGTGGAACAGGTAAACAGCTTCAAGTATCTGGGAGGAGTAGTTGAGAAGAAGGGTAGTCTGAATGAAGAGGTCAAAGCTAGAATCAGAGGGGCTGCAGCCAACTGGCATAGAGTATCAGGGGTAGGCTATAACAGAAGAATGCCAAAGAAGATGAAAAGGAAGGTGTACAAGACAGTGGTGCGACCAGTGCTACTCTATGGTACAGAAACCTGGGCAGTGAAGGCAGAACAGTTGAATAAGCTGAGGTGATGGAAATGAAGTGCCTGAGAAAGGTGGTAGGGTGCACACTGTGGGAAAGATGAAGAAATGAGAACATAAGAGCAGAAGCCAAAGTAGCTCCAATTGCAGAAAATATCAAAGAGAACAGATTAAAGTGGTTTGGGCACATGTGTAGAAAAACAAAAGACAATCTGGTGAGGAAGATTTGGGACAGACAGGAAGAAGGTAAGAGGACGCGAGGACATCCAGCAAATAGGTGGATGGAGTGTGTGAAAGAAATTCTGCGACAGTTAGGCATGAGTGCTGAAGAAGGCAGGAGTGTGGCACTGAATCGAGAGAGTTGGTGACACTTAACATGATACCCCGACCCCCATGTAGAAAAAATGGGAATAAGGGGGCTCATGATCATGATGATGATACAGTGAGAGTACAGCAAGTTCCACAGAGCATAAGCCAAAAGGAAGAAATGTAAGCAGCCAAAATCTTTAAATGTCTGTATTAAAGAAGAAACGTTGTGGAGAAGAAACCAAAGATATTTATTTAAAATGAATATGTCCCAAAAAAGACTATGATGAGTAGAAGACCTGTATTCAAGAAACTTCCAGCCAGGAGGTGGATCAAGAAATGTGTATAGAGATAGTCATGAAGTCATCCCCAGATGTATTTCAAGAAGCAGACAAAAGTTCAGAAGATCTTGATAGAGTGTCTAAAAGGGACAAAAGTACCACAGAATTCAGAACATTTTGACAAACTTTTCTGAGCGGTATTCCTGATATTGTTCCTAGTATGTCAACAGTTAAAGTACAGACAGCGGGCTTTCACAAATATTCAAAATATGATGGATTGTTGAAAAATCCAGCAGGATACTCAGACAGCTGCAAGGACTGAAAAGTATTGGAATGTCTTTTGATAAAAAGGTTGCTAAATATTGTACTAATAAAAGCATTTTACCTTTAAACATGGCAGATTGAATGAAAGTATATAAAGTGAATACTGAAAACATCCTTGCATGCTGAAACTAAGTAGAACTTACACTGACATTCTAAAGTGTACAAATTTCACAACACCACAATAAGTGCAGTGATGTATAATGTATGTATCCTCAAGTTTATTACTCATACATTAAATGAGGCAAGAATTTTAAAAGTAGCTGAGTGTATATGGTGACAGTATATCATTAAACATTGGTACCTTAGCCCAGTGAAGTCAGTATACAATGTTAGTCACATGGTCTGGTTTCCTGTTCTGTGGTGTATTATAAAATGCATGCTGCTAAAGCTGGCAGCATACACCACATCTCTCTCTCATTATTTTAGTCTTTGCAACATACCTGATGTAAGTGGTATCACTTTCCTGTTCTCTTCCCACTCTTTTCCCAAATTCTTCATTGCATGCGCCTTCCTACATGATAAGGCAAGTGGTTAAATGCATCTCAATTAGTAGCCTCTCTGTTCCATATATGCTACTTCTATCTGTCTTCTGCCACCTGTGTTCCATCTACCTGTCCTTTTGCTACACTCTACTCTATGTTTGCTATTGACATCCCTAGTTCTGTCTGTTCTACCTGATTATTGTCATCTGACTAAGTATCTCTCATCACCCCTTTCCATTCAGATTTTCTTTTGATGTTTTTTCCTGCATGGCAACCTCTGGCTCCACCTCCCTTTTACCACTCATCACTACTATCTGTCCCTGTCTCTGCACCTTGGCTTCCTTCTTATTCTTGACATCCTTTTTCTTGTTGTTAGCCTGTCCTTCTCTCTTCCTTCTTATCCCTTCTACTTCCTTCTTACTTCCTGCATCTCATTGTCCCCGTCTCCTCTCACTGTCTTTGTATCTGCTGCACCACTTGGCTGTGCTCCTCTTACTACTTCTGCCCCATCCTCTTATCCTCAGCTTATCTGCTGCCTACTTTATTCCTACCCTGTACAGCTTCCTGGCTTCCTGTTTGCCCTTTGGTCCCAGCCAGCTTCTGCCCCCTCTCCCTGACTAGTCAATCCCCTGTCATCTTTACCACCTATATCTAAAGCTCTCCCATTTTCCTGTAAATACCACACCCTTTATTGTTCCAAAATTCCTTAAGCCAGATGCTGCCCTACACACCATGCATCCTACCCACCTCTCACAACTAAACAGTTGTCTTCATAAGTACTCCAAATACAACGAGCAGAGTGCATTTGAAAAAATGTGAAAATGTTGCAGTTCGACAAAATCTCTGTGTTCTGTCTTGTAAGTAGATCAGAGGTTTTGTGGCAAGTTATCAAAAATATTGGGCTTTGTTAATACTAGATTTGCTGCAATGTGCAAAGAAAGTGAGGTAATTGTCAAGCTACACACCCAAGTATGTAAGGCATTCAGCCCCTCTATTTGCTATTCACTGAGCCCAGAGATGCACAGATGTATCAGTTTATTTTACTTTGCACTTTGCTGACCAGATTAGCTCAACTGAGCAGAATCCTTTTTTTAGAGAGAACTTGGGGATAAAACTATCCAAAATAACAGGAGAATATAATGTGACACAATGAAAACATTTATGAGGTTGTACAATTTTATGCAAAGTAAAAGATTTGAGCAAAAATATTTCTAACAGGACTTGCTTATAGGACTACCTTAATTATAGTTGTTAAAACATAAGCTATTAGTTGTGTTAGGCCATGGAGAGAATTGTGTGAGTTCCCAGCATCTCTTTTTATGCAGGATAAACTTCTGACCCATATAAACATCATGCTCAGTACATGAGCAATGATGCAATAATTGTTGCTGTATTCCACTAGTCTCATGTCATTTAAATATTGTAAGCAGTGAGATCAGTAAGTCAGTTTTCAAGCTTTTTTTTCTCTCTGCTATAAATCTTGCAAGGCTGTGTATTAACTTACAGAGAACTCTGCAACAATGCATCCAGAGCTATCCAACCTAAAATAAGAATATTTTCTTGATTTACTGCAATTATGCTTGCTTTATACAGTGATCACTACTGTTTCTGAGTATTTCAAAGCATTTATTTAATTTTGTGGCAAAAATAGTCATTTCTGTGTTTGCTTTTCTAGTTCTATTTGCCTCTAAATCACCTTACAGAAAGATGAATTAGCCACGGACTTAGTTGTTTGGAAGTTGTTTATTGTTTGTTGTTTAAGCTGTACTTGAGAGCTGCTTTTGCTGGGCTTTTACATTAACAAATTTCAGGATTATCCATCTTGTGGAAGAAGGTGTTTACCTGGTCTCCCTGAGTTGAGAATGACTCCAGGGAGCTCAAGGTATGGTTGTTTATTGGCTAGGGGGCATAGGAGTCAGTTTTCAAGCTTTTATTTTCCTCTGCTATAAATTGGGTAAGTTTGCAAGGCACTGTGTTTACTTAGAGAGAAATCTGCAGTGCTTTTCAAGTGTCTCAACTACATCCAGAGCCATCCAAACTAATATAAGAACATTTTCTTGATTTACTGCATTTGTACTTGCTTTGTATAGTGACTGCTACTCTTTTTGAGCAATTTTAAAGCATTTATTTAATTCTGTGTCAAAAATAGTCATTTCTGTGTTTCTCAGTTTTACTAGATCTGTTTGCCTCCAAATTGTCTTGCAGAAGGGTGAATTAGTCAGGGGCTTAGTTGTTTGGTAGTTGATTGTTGTTTAATTTGCACATGTGAGATGCTTTTTTCTGTGCTTTTACATTAAGCAATTCCAGGATTATCCATCTTGTGGCAGAATGTGTTTATCTGTTCTCTCTGAGTTGGGAATCATTCCAGGGAGCTCAAAGTATGGATGTTTATTGGCTAGAGGACATAGGAGTCAGTTTTAAGCTTTTTTTCTCTGCTATAAGTCAGGCAAGTTTAAGCAGAGCTGCCGACCGAGCAGTGGCGGTTAGCCGTTCCCTGTGTATTAGCAAATGCCTAGACAGTAAAAGTTCCCTATAAAGTTAGGATTTTGCTGAAACCTGTTAGACAGCATAACATTGTGTGGAATTAAATTTAGAAGAGCTAGCTTGCACATGGAATAGAACTGCCATAACCTAGCACTGTATAACATCTTGCCTTAACCCTGAAAACTACTCTATAAGACCCTTGTTAAAACACAATCCTTAATCCTAAACAGCCCACCCTATTACAGGGCCAGACAATATGGATATGCAATTTCCAAATGTCTCTGTGGTCAGGACAGATTTGGTCATCCTACCTAAAGAGTAGGACCCAAGCATATGCAGAACTGATGGTCAATGGTATCACACACACTGACTCCACAGAGACAGCGAACCTGCTAGTGGATATGTTTGGCAAAATTTCACTCCCTTATCCCCTCCTAACGTACAACAAACCCTCCCCCAAACGCGCCCCCCACCTTACATATCTGAAAAATAGGTCCTCAAAGCCCTGTCTAAGGCAAAGAACATGTCCTCTATGGGACCAGATGACACCCCAGGGTGTCTTCTAAACAGGCTAAAACATGAACTAGCTTCACCACTAAATACCCTTTTCAGTCATAGCCTAACCATAGGTTTTGTTCCTGTGGTATGGAGAACAGCTACAGTTATTCCCCTCCACAAAGGTGGCCTAGCAACAGACCCAGGGAATTACAGACACATAAGCCTGACCCATCTCATCTGTAAGGCCATGGAATGTTTGAAAGTGTGACCAGAGCCATTGATGAGGATAAATCTGTGCACACAGCATACCTCAACTTGGCAAAGGCTTTTGACACAATCCCACATCCAGGCATTACCAATAAACGTAGCAAACTGAATGTAAACCCCTTTGTTATAAGATGGGTTGCCAACTGGCTCACAAACTGGACACACACATCAACCAGCAGACCTGTTACCAGTGGGGTGCCACAGGGATCAGTGCTAGATCAAAACTAAAAGGTTGTGTCTGACCAGGTTTGCAGATGACTGCAAACTATGTGCAATCATTGAATTCCAAACGATGCCAGTATCCTCCAGGAGGGTCTCAGACAGACCAACAACTGGAGTATTAGTCACAGTCTCAAAATGAATGCAAAGAAATGATGCATCTTCATTCCCTTTGGTACAAACAATGCTCCTTCACACTATCAAATCAACAACAATACCCTAAGTACCCATGAAGTGGTAATGGACCTGGGATCACAGATTGACCGCAACCTTAACTTCGACCACCATGTGTCTGCCTTTGTAAGGAAAGCTTTCCATGTACCTCACTTGATTAGTACAGGCATTGCCTCAAGAGCAAAACAAGTTATAACCCCATATACTCTGCACTTATCCAGCTCATAACTGAGTATAACACCCCATTCAGTATGTACCATACCAAGCACCTGCAGCAATTACAGAGACCTCAGAGGTTTCTAACAAAGAAGATCACGGGCATCCAGCATGTGCCTTAAACAGACCAACTAAAGTCCATGTCACCATACCTCATATCATATAGACATCTTAGGGGAGACTTATGCCTTGCCTACAGAGCAACCCAAGACCCAAACTTACTGAACTAACTGCATATCAGTAAATCAAATGGGTGTAGGGCTACCCTTTTTAGGGACTTAAATATGCCCTGCAACTTAAGTAGGACATGCTGGAGGGACAGATTTGTCTCCCAGTGACTTCCCCATCTTTGGAACTTGCTGTCAATTAATGTGAAACAGCACCTCTACAACACTGTTCAGGATAAACCTGGATGAGTGGATGGGGCACCGTAAATTCTTACCGGGAATAATGCCCACAACCCTCCTGGACATGGACAGTCATGACTAAATGCAGTTTTTGGTATTGCCTAGTGCTGCTACAGTATTGCATCAGGTTGAAACAGTTAGGCTTAAAATGACCTGCAGGTCGATAGCATTGTAATCTCCTATGATCCTATGATCCCATGGTAATGTAGCAATTGTCTCATGTTCTCGGACAAGCAGTTAATCATTAAAGGAAATAACAAGGCATGTGAGAAATGTAAATACACAACTTCCTTTGAGGCAAAAATTTCACATAAAAATGAGGTTGTCAACAATATACACACTACATCCCTTACACACACACACACACACACACCGCTCACCACAGACACACAGATTGTCTTATGCTGAGGTGCTAAAAAGAAGCCTTTCCAAATCTCAAAGACCTCCAAAGTCACCTAACAGCAACATTGCTCCTCAGCAATCACTAAAGCACGCACCAAAGGCAGCAACAAACATCTCACATAAGCCTACACCCAAAGGTCCCTCAACAGCAAAGTCCATTAGGGAAACATTTACTTTACCTAATACTCTTGTCATTGGGGACTCCATTGTGTGACACACAGATGCCCCACTCATCAGGTTATTCAAGAAGAAGATAACAGTTAGTTGCCTATCTGGAGCCAGGATCCACAGTATCACACACACACTCAAGCCACTGCACCCCAGGTACCAATATGATTCTGTCATAGTCCATATGGGTGTAAATGACCTGAGACATACGTCAATGGACCTTATGAAAAGAGACATATGGATGTCTCACAGTGTGTGTCAAAAGTAGGTTCAAGCCTTGTACTGAGCAGCATTCTACATTCACCAAGGTTGATACCACAGTATAAATATAAAATTATTGATTTTAATAACTGGTTTGGTTTCTGATGTCACTCCAGGTTGATCCAGTATCAGTCCACATGAGAAGATATGGTCAAAACACCACGTTGCTTTGCCAAGGATCAGCTGCACCTGTCCCCACCCCCACCCAGGCTTTTGTATATTGGCTAAAACTTTATCTACCCCCTTAGAGCCTTTTTTAGGCAATGCCAAAAGATTAAACTAACAACATAGTAAAAAAAGGCTCCAGATAACCTTATAGTGATACTGCTCAGAGATAGAAGTCTAACAAAAAACTCCTCAACCTTCAAGCCTTCCTTTCTCTGGAGAATATAAATATCTGTGCCATGACCGAAACTTGGTTTAATGCTCTAGAAAGTACTCTGGCAATTAAGACTGCATAGCCTTCCACACAATTAGACCAACAACAGCAGAGACTGGGGCAAAAGGTGGAGGTGTTCCTGATCTATGCTAGCAGCAAACACACTTCTAAGTTGGTTAAACAGTGTAATACCATGGAGCTCATCCACGTACAAGTCACCCTAGATAAGGTACCTCACCATATCATGACTAGCTACAGGTCACCATCTATGTCCCTGGAGGCTCACAAATCTTACCTAAGCCTACTAGAGGCACTCACCATCCAACCAAACACCACTATGAAGTAAACCTAAAACAAACCCCACTGGTGGATGCCTCACCTAAACAGAGTATATAATAAAAGAAGAATCTGGAAAAACAACTCCCTTAAAGACAAGTCATTTCTTATACAACTAAACAAGAAACTAAGAGGTCTAATTAAGTCCAACAAGGCCAACTATGAGGTCAGGATAGTCTCACAGGCTAACAGCAATCACAAGGCATTCTTCAACTATGTCCAGAACTTTAAATATAACTCACAGCAGGGTAGTGAACTGGTGCTGAATGGTACCAACGCCAAAGATCAGGAGGCCATTCCAAATCTACTGTCTGATAAATTCAGCTCAATCTTCACCCATTCTACTCCTCCCCAGCTCCACCAGGTAAACCCTCCCCAGCATGTTACCCCCAACTATTAGCAGGGACTGGGTGTTGGAAGCACTGACTAAAGCCAAAAACACTGCCGCCTTGGGTCCCAGCAACATCCCTGGTTACCTCCTGAGCAGTCTGAAACATGACCTATTAGGACCACTTGAGACACTTTTCAGCCACAGCCTTGGAAACAGGCTACATGCCAAATGACTGGCGGACTGCATGCCAAATGACCGGCGGACTGCATGCCAAATGACTGGCAGACTGCAACATTCATTTTCTTCCACTAGGATAGACCCAGAGAACTGCAGAACCATCCATCTACCAAGCCTAAAATGCAAAGCTATGGAACAAGTTATCATGGAAATGATAAACAAGGACAGTGGCATCTCACAGCCACTGGACCCATCCCACTTTGGCTTTGTTATGGAAAGGTCATGCCTACTTAACCTGGTAGACTTCTTTGAGAAGGTCATCAAGGCAATGGATGATAGTAAAACAGTGCATACTGTATATCTGGACCTAACCAAAGCATTTGATACAGTACCCCTCTCAAGCATTGTTGACAAGCTATCTGAGCTAGGCATAAATCCTTACATAACTCGCTGGGTTGCTGGCTGGCTTACAAGCTTCACTGAAGAACTCAGGATAAATTAGACCACCTCCACCAAGAGAATGGTCACCAGAGCTCCATGCTGAGCCCACTCCTTTTTGGCATCTACGTCTCAGAAGTCAGGGCTAATGTTCAAGGCCTCTAGTTCACCAAGTTCACAGATTACTGTAAATTGGAAGGTATTATAGATTCCCTCTAAGACACCAACATCTTGCAAGAGGGTTTAACACAGACAAATGTCTGGTACCAAAGCTATGGCCTAAAACTCAATGACAAAAAATGCATTAAAATGCCCATTAGGAAACAGTCAACCCAAGTTATTACTCCATTGAACAAAACACCCCTAAGAGTGAAACCAGAAGTAAGGGATCTGGGAGCATATGTAGGCAGCAATCTGGCCTTTGACCAACATATAGCTATGACAGTATGAAAACCATTCTATGTTGCCCAATTTATAGACAAGGGTATGGTATCCAGGACCAAGGAAGTTATAGCTGCACTCTGCTTTGCCCTCATCAGACTTATTGAATATAACACCCCTTTGGCATGTATCTAACCAGACACAGCAGCTGCAATGCCCACAACAGTGTTTAGGGTATAAATACCCCATCCTACACTGATCACCTAAAGGCTCTGTCTCTGTATTCACTCTCCTAAAAGCTGCTATGAGGGGATCATTGCCTGGCTTACAGGGCTTCCTCAGAACCAGCTCTGATGGATCTGTTGCACATGTGCAGAACAAACAGAACAAAAACACTAGATCCAGATATCTGAAATTCACTTGTGACACAAACAGAATGTGCTGGAGACATGGATATATGTTCCAAAGGATTCCTGCACTATGGAATGGGTTCCCTAGCCATTAGATGGTAAATTGTAAATTTACTCGCAATTTGACTGACTTATGGACATAGGCAATCAATAAGAAAAGTATTATCCTAACTAACAGCCCCCCAGACACAAATCCTTAGTTACCTCTGTACTAACACCCCCACCCTTATAGACACTCATAATACTTCTTCTCTTTTCAGCTTTTCCCATTATGGGTCACCATAGCAGAACAACAGTCCACAGAACTATTGGCAGTGGATGTGTACATTGTTCAATTGCCAGCCCAGTGCCCAACCTTCCACAGAAGGCACACACACGCACACACACAGGGCTAATTTAGAGTGTCCAGTCCACATGCCGCATTTCTATGGGATGTGGGAGGAAACCAGAGCACCCAAAAAAAATCCACACGACCACAGGAAAGACATGCAGACTCCTCACAGAAGGCACCGCAGCTAAGAGCCTCTTGCTGTGAGCTGGCACGCTAATCGCTGCACCACCATGGCCACCGTATAAATATCCATAATACTTAGCTCCCAAATGGTTTGAAGGGTGCGGCTAGGTTTGTGGGGGCCCTAGTGGTCATTAGCCTTGTAATGACCTATGAACCTAGGAGAATTGCTGTGAATGGTAGTGAGTGTGATTTATGAACAGGGAAAAAACAGGGGTGACTGTAATAAGTCTTATGGACTGTGTTGTTTAACTAACTGCTTATGGGATGATAAGTATACTCTTCTGCATACCTCTGCCCTTTCTGCGTCATGGATTACACATATAATACCCTATGTGTGGTAACTGACTGAAGGCATATGGTTCTCAAATGGCCCCACTGCTGATGAAGGGGGTAGTTGAGCATACCAGGATGTCTCAAAATTAACAGGCCATGAGCCAACAATTTATCATTAGCTGATGCCCCCCCAACAGCATGTACAGTAGGCGCCTACCAGACCAAAGCCCTTACTCCAGATGCATGAGCTGACTGCTCCCACTCCATATTAGTAATGAGCTGACCTAACCCATGTCTCTGTTTAATCTGTGAGTGGCTACAGCCCACCTTTCCTAGCCACTTGTGACCATCCACCTTGTCTAAATGTAGTGTCAACAATCACTAGGAATCTTCCTTTTTTGGTATGTACTTGTTATTGGACTTCACTCTCTACAGTAATGACTAGTGTATCCTGCCACCTTCCCTGCCTTACCTGCTAGTTGCCAGAGCCTTCAGCTTCCAGTCTGTGTCCTATCAGTGACAAGCCCAGTCACTTATTGTATTAATTGGGTCAGTTGTGAAAAGTAAACTTCTTCTACCTCAGCACTATCCCCAGTGGCACTCACAATACCTTGCTTACTCCCATGTGCATCCAACTGCATGTCTGCCATCTCTTGGCTCATACTTGCAAGACACATTACCAAACCACAACTGACACATAGCACCAGATCCCCCTTTCTCCCATCAGTACACTAATAGCTTCTTTTCAGACAGTGAACATCACTGTTGTAGTGTATGGGGACACGTTTAGCACACTATACTAGAAGCCTCCCTCTATTGTGCAACTTGTCCTCATTTCCGAGAAGCCACAGCACTATCCTCCAATAGTTTTACAGAGTACATGAACATGGTCCCCTTGCACAAGAACCCTGCTATCATGAATCCCAGCTTGTGTATGTATTAATGTAATGTGGCAGTGTCAACACAGACATATTGCTCATTTTATATACAAGTATAAATAACCAAATGGAAAAATCAAGGTGATTATGGAGAACATTGTACCTTGATTAACTGTGGGTCCAGAGCTGCAAGTGGCATAATTTTGCAAGATCTATTGGTCTGTCCTTAATTGTTCATTCATTACTGGACTGTTGTTGGAGTTACAGTGAGTCCTGGGGTTCTGTGGTAAAACAAAAGTGTGTAATGTTTTTTTAAACAGGGAAAATACCAGAAAGATTGTGTCATCATCCTTTTTTAAGACAACCAGTTGGGAGTTAAGGGGATGGCAGCTCCCCTTACAAATGGAGCTAACCAAAGTTCATTAAAATCTGCCAGAATGTTACAGTGATAATGTCAAACTATGCTACTGCCTTGGCATTCTGCTAGTTAATCAAATGCTCTGGCAAGGACCAGTGTTCTACAGTAACACCAAAATGAAGCTGTCTGAACTATATAGTACGTTCACTAAACAATACCTCCCTTAGTCATGATGCGTTTTTAGCTTAGTGCAATCACTATGGAATACTGCACTAACTATCCAAACATTAATTCATTATACCACTTGCAATTGCTTTCTGAAACACAGCACATGTAATCATTTTCTTCTAAGGATAATATCTAAACTGTTGTTTGTTCTACATACCGTATCAGCTAACCAGGTGTTAATGAGAATTACTGCTAAAACCAGGGTATTTTGTTACTGCTCAGTAAAATGTTCTCAGGTCTTTGTAAATTTGTGTTACAGTACACAATACCTCTGCCACTCTACCTAATTCATGTCTAAAAAGCCTCAGTGAATTCATTGATTAACTTGTCTGTTAGGATAAATAGTAACCAGTGAACTAAACTGATGACAGGGTTTAAATTTGAAGTTTATATTCTGTAATTTCAGAGTTACAAATGATGCCCGTGAGAATGAAATGGATGAAAACTTGGAGCAGGTGAGCAGTATTCTCGGCAACCTTAAGAGCATGGCCTTGGATGTAGGAAATGAATTAGACACCCAGAATCGACAGATTGATAGCATCATGGTCAAGGTGAGACTTACCCTTTTCATATTTTTTTTCTTTTTGATCATATTTTAGCCTTCTTTTACAGATAATGATGAAATAAACTGCCAGAATACCTTCTAAACCCTTTCTGCCCCAACTGCTTAATGAGGAGTGAGGTAGGGTATTGAGAATCTGATTAAACTCGGTGAACTTTCTGTTAACTGACAGAGCAGATGACGAATGACTGGTTAGTGTAAAGCAGACTCAATAGATATAGAGATGCTAAAAAATGGTATATTCCGCAGTCAGTATCACAACAGAATGATGATGCCTTCACATGGAAAGATTTCCAGGAAAATGTATTCATAGCAGTGCTTACACAGAAAGAAACGGTCCCATCTGTGAAGGCTGAATCATAAACTGAAGAAGACCCCAGAAGAGGAGCGTACAGAGCAATTGCTGATGGAAAACTCATCTGATGGGAAGGAGAAATGAGCTTATCTGTGTAATATATACATAACATATAAGTACAGATTTATTGCTACAACTAAGTGTGTTGCTATACTGCACAAAACTCACAGCAACTGTTTGTACAAAAGCCAGAGAAGGTGCACCATGGTCTAAAGATACACTTTTTCTCAATAAAAGTAATTAAATCAAGACAATAAGTGGGTGGAAAGAGTAAACATTTAATGCATGCAGACTGTCTCACTGTTGTGTGTTTGATCACGTAACTTTGAAAAACATGTTAAATGCAGAGCTAACATTAAAAATTACTCTACAAAAATCTAGAAATAGGAACAGCTTTAGAATGATCCACCAGTTCAGTACTGCATATTAGAAAAGCTCATACACAATAAAAGTTGGAAAGTTGTCATTATAGATTGATTACAGTTCATGGATTCTTCAGACTAATCAGTCCTTTGTTCCATCAAGACTTGACCAGCTGGGTCATTCTAAGTCCTAGCACATAAACTATAGAACTCCATTCCTCTGTCAGTCTGACACATCCAAAAGTACCACGACTTCAGACAACAGCTCAAGGAACACCTCTTCACTCAAACAAAGTGTAGCTGCACTCACATGGATCATGTTATATGAACCCTGCAGCTGTCTCACACTCTTTTATTCCTGTTTCATCCTTCCTTATCTCATCTTGTCGTCCATTTTACTTACTGATTCTCATTCATCCTACTTTTTCCTCTCTTTGTATCTCTCACACTTCTGCATTCTACTCCTCTTCCCACTTCATGCCTCTCACTCCATTTCGCTGTCATCTCACCATGGTAGCTTTTCCTGCAACTCTTCTAACTTGACTCTTCTAAAGTATTAATCCCTCTCTATATAACGATGTTGCTATCTCTGTAGCAAAAGCTGTCTTAGTCATTTTGACTGCATCTTATCCATAAACCTCAGTTAAGCATAATTTCATTTTCCATCCATGTTTTGACATTGTAAATGGTTTCTTGAAAAAAAAATTGTAGCATGTTCTTGAATCTGTAAATAGGTACATATACTTGTCTGTATGGAAACTGCATACAGTACTCTGTACTGCTATGGCACCAATCATCAGTGTACCAAAGTCATTGCCTGTCTGTGAACTGCATCAAAACTCTGTCCTCCTATGGGCACTGACTATCTGTATACTAAAGGCAGTGCCTCTTTGTGAACCGCATCAATACTCTGTGCTCCTATGGGCGCTGATCATCAGTGTACCAAAGGCATTGGCTATCTATGAACTGCATAGATACTCTGTGCTTCTAGGGATGCCAATCATCAGTATACCAAAGGCAGTGCCTATCTGTGAACTGCATACAGTACTCTGTGCTTCTCTTGGCACTGATCATCAGTGTACCAAAGGGAGTGCCCCTCTGTGAACTACATCAATACTCTGTGTTCATATGAGCACTGATTATCAGTGTACCAAAGGCATTGCCTGTATGAACACTGTATACAGTCCTCTGTGCTCCTATTGGCACTAATTATCAATGTACCAAAGGCAGTGCCCATTTATGACTGCATATAGTACTCTGTGCTCCTATGTGCACTGGTCATCAGTGTACCAATGGTAGTGCCTGTCTCTGAGCTGCATATAATACTCTGTGCTTCTACGGACCCCAGTCATCAGTATACCAAAGGCAGTGCCCTTCCATGAATTGCATACACTACTCTGTGCTCTTGTGGGCACTGATTATCAATGTACCATAGGCAGTGCCTATCTTTGAACTGCATACAGTACTCTGTGCTCCTGTGGATACTGGTCATCAGTGTACAAAAGGCAGTGCCTGTCTGTGATCTGCATATAATACTTTGTGCTCATATGGTATAATTTATAGTGAATGTGTCACTTGGTGTTGGGAGAGGCATCTGCCAGTATCTTTAGATGGATGGAATAACTATACATGTTATCATAAGGGAGGGATCTGCATAATATAATAAACTCTATATGCATGGATGAGGGGTTATTGCACTACAGTCCCCTTTCCTTGAAGGTGTTCTATGCCATGGATATAATATCATGATTAGTTTCTGTCAGTGATGGTATAGGAAATATTGATCTGACATGCTCATGCAATCCTATATGCAAAACATTCTCACTAGTATAGGTTCCATGAGAGATCTCTTACCTTCACAGGCAGAAAGGGTAAATGACAACACATGAGTAATCTGTACAGCATAATGATTTGTAAAAGTGGCACTGCTAGAAAAATGTGTGCAAACATAAAAACCTGGATAGGTTTAGGTTATGGCTAATGATATTATGGACATAAGACTAGACATGGATCTGCGGTTACTCTGTATCTGATATGGGTATTTGGAGTAAGACAATATTTGCAGACACCTGTGCTACTCTGCTTATCTCAGCAAGATATGTTTCCTGACCCTCTATCTCCTTTATCTTCAGTGCCTCCTTACATGTACCTGTCTTGCCTGCTGTATGTTTCTGCATTGCACCACTACAGGCCCTAGATTTGCCTGACACTGGACCATTGCACAGCATGTAGTAATGCAAAGTAGTAAGATATGCCTACTGTTTCTATATTTCACTGTGCTCCGCCATCATGACTATGAGTGATTCATAAACAAGTTTCACTCATTAGGCATGAAGGCAGAGCTAGGCCCAGTGCTATAAATGAATCTGATGCTGTGCACGTTCCTTTTGATAGGAGCTCACCAACATCACAGTGTGGAGGCGGGACACGGCAGTGTGGGAATGCAAGTTTCAGTGCACCATAGAGGTAGGTATTTTCCTGCCATGCAACAGAGGTATATGGAGTTTGTTGCTCAGAGCTGTCTGCTAATCAACATACTAGCAAAGCAGGTGGATTACTGTGGCTACATTTGCTACAACAGTTGTTTGTATGCTATTGCAGTCCTTTACTTTATACAATGGAACCCAGCACATACAACAGTGTTGTAGGTTTGGTAAATAGCGCAAAGCTGGAACAGCTGTATGTCTGCATAAATGATTGGTGCTTGGAGAACTTCTGGTATACAGTTTAACAAGTCCAGATACAAGGCATTGCTACAGTGTGCACCACTGTTTCACAAATTGCAAAGGGCTATCGTATACCAATTTAGGGCATACAAGCCTTTCACAATGGATCACTGGGTTCATGAATAGTACATGTATATGTTCCAGAACATTTGATCCACTTATGGATGTAGCTCTCAGCTAACCCTGATCTTGCAGAAAAACCCTGATTTTACTTCATATTTTGCTCTGTCCTTCATAACATTTTTGATTTTCTGATAAATCACTGAGAATTATAGTCAGTCAATAATGCCAAACATTAGAGTTTCCTGCTTTTTATTATTCAGAAAATGCTGGTGCAAAACCTGTTGTTCTCTTAGCTTCTTAAATGACTTAAAGTAACATTATAGGTTTGTAAGTTCATAGGCATGTACTAGGCTATTGGCCCTGGAGCCTTTACAAGCCTAGCCCATAGGATTATCCTGACATCATGCCACCCGACCTTAGTTCCCAGTGCCTCTGTTGAGTAAAGCCACTGGAGTGATCCCTGCGGTAAATTTTCTATTTCCCATCCATTCATCAAGATTTCTCTTGAAGAGGGCCAGTGAGGTGCTCTGCTTGACATGTATGGGAAGTCAATTCCATACCATGGGCAGTCTCTGGGTTATGAACCTGTCCCTCCATCATGTTCTGTTGATTGTGATAATGAGGTTGAGGTCTCTAGAGCATGTGGTGCAGAGGGATTGGGATTTCTTCAGATGCATTTCTAACATGAGCTGGGTCAGACATGGCTTTGTAAGTCAAGCAGAAATTGCCTCTAAGTAGGCAATATGAGACAGGGAATACTTGGAGTTTTTTTAGTCTGTCCATACAGGACAAATGTTTAAGTCCTAGGATCCTCTTTGTGAGGTACATTTGCGGCTTCTCCAGTTGTTGCAGGTGTCTAATGAGGTACATGCCAAATGGGGCATTTTACTTGACGACTGGCCTAATGAGGGAAGAGTAGAGGGAGACAATGATCTCTTTCTTCCTGGATGCAAAACCCTTAGTAATGAGATGTGCCACATAGAAGGACTTTCTGATCACAGTGGCAATGTGGTGGTCAAAAGAGAGGTTGCTGTCAACCTCTGTTCCTATATCTCTTATAACACCTTCTGTGTTCAGTGAACTACCATCAATGTGGTAATTCATGAGAACCGTGTTTTTCCCAAAGGGGATGACAACACATTTTATGGCATTGAGCTTAAGGCCATGGTTCTGACACCAGTCGTTGGTCTCAGTGAGGCCTTTCTGTAGGATATATTATGTATAAAAAGTCGAACTGCCACAGTAGAAGGAAAATTCTTTATTTCAAGGACAAAGTGAGCGCTTTCATGACCTTCCAGGTCACTTCATCAGACATAATAGAACATCCTATGCCTTCCTTTATATATACTTTCAGAGTGACCAATCAGTTAAGACAAGCAATTAAATATTCATATGAGACTCAATTAATTTAAAAATAGTAGAAAAAAAAACATAACTAGACATAAAACTGTTACAAACAGTATGCAAGTTCAAATGTGAATGCCTATAGAACCATGTGGAAGGGAATTAGTTCTTTGAGGCTCTTGCCTTTAAAAATGTTTTCAAAGATATGAATTAATTTTTCTTCTACTGTGGCAGTTCGACTTTTTATACATACTATTGGCTCTGAGGTGAAGACTGAGCTGTTGATCTGGTACCTGTGTTTTTGTCTTTCTCTTTCTGTAGGATGTCAACATCACTTGGAGAGTTAATAATAGCTCCCAACTTGCAATTGTCTACAAACTTTGTCAACCAGAGTCCCTTCATGTTGGCCTGTACTACTGAGAAGTAGATACCAAACAGGAGAGGACCCAGGACCGAACCCTGTGAGACTCCACTCGTGACTGGTCGGCAGTCTGACTTGGAGTCAGCTACTTTCACACTGTGGGTTCTACCTTTGAGCAGGTTTGCAACCCACCTACTGATATAGGGTTTGATGCCTAGCTTAGTGAGTTTCTCTAATTCCTGAGTGGGGAATGGTATCAAAGCCCTTGGCCAGATCAAGGAAGGCTGTATTAACCACCTTGCCTTTCATTCACAGCTCTGGTGACTGACTCAAAGAAGTTGACCAAGTTGAGCAGGCACGATCTACCCTTCACAAAACCAAACTGTGTGGGATCCAGAGTTTGGAGTTTCCCTATATCCTTGTTTATTAGGTCCATGATGATGTGTTCCATAACTTGGCATATCAGACTGTTATAAAGAACAGAGCAAAATTGTCCCTGATTTTGGGCCTTTATCCCCATTATTTTTGGTTTCCCCAAAAGTCTTGAGCATAGATGATGAGAAGTATGGAGATGGGCTGCATACTCTGATAGAGCTGACTCGACAAAAGGGTATCTGTGGGCTGAGTCATGTGATAGAGACAGGAAAAGGATCCTATCATACCAACAGGACTGTCTTATGTTTTGGCTAATGCTTTTGTAAAATGAATGATGTCACTACAGTTTCACTACCTACACTTAAATAATAACATCTCCGCCACTTGAGGACACATTAAGTGATTGCCAGAGGTGGAAAGAATAACCTGCCATATGAGGAGCAGGATATATTTCACCAAGAAAGTTAGAGTGGGCAGAGGTAATACAGGAGGTCAACTCTGCCATTTGCAAAATAAGTGAAATTGTAGAAGCCTCACACAGCTATGTAATTAACCGTCACACAGAACAAGTGCCATACTGTTAATACTATTCATTCCAGATTATTTTGATGTCTGTGGTATCCATCTGTAATAGAGTACTGTCAGAGAGAAAGAGACAGTATAAAGCCGGGAGCTGTAGCAGATTCGGGTAGATGTAGCAAGTTAGGTGTAAGTAACAACAAAACAGTCAGTACTGTGGAGATAATTTCATGAACTTTACTGAGCAAAGTTTTCAGCCATACAGATTCAGCTCTTGGTTTTGTCAATATGAAATATATCCTCAGACATACTCTATTTAAAACATTACAATTCAGATGACATTATTATTACTTAATACAAACAATTGGTTCTAAAATATTTTAAACCTTTCATTTAAATGTTCTTTCAAAGAAAAAAAGTCTTTAAATATTAAAATACTATTTTTCTTATAAAACACATATACAAGTATATACGCATATATTGTTTTCTCAGTTTTTCATTAAATAGCATCACAATACTTGGTATGGAAGATTTTGCTTTTATAAATTTTTGAAACATGTATACACACATTGTACCAGTAGATGGCAGCAACACCACAAAAAAATACTACCTTCTAATTAAAAAGTGTTGAGTGTTTTTTCCCCCACAGGATTTCCTTTCTTCATATTTGACTTTTAGTATCACGTATCCTATCTATTCCTAAAATATTAGGCTTATTAATCTTTTCTAATAATAGGTGCTTACAAAGTGTATCAGAATCCTTCATTCTTATTTCTCATGGCAGCAGAGTGCAAATGATTGGATTATTGTAATATTTTTTTAGTGGCAAACATGAAAACCAGTGCAATAGTAATGTATTGCTGAGTTAATGACCCATGGATGAGTCAGTGCAAAATTAATTCCTCCAGTAACTCTAAAGATGGGGGAATCTGACTGATAACATTTCACTGGCTGCTAAGATCCACCTTATACTATTTCATAAGTATATATCGCTTCCTGAACAATATGAAAAATCATCCACTTCCTGAACAAAGAAACAAGATGAAAAAATAAAGCACTATGTTTTCTGTCAAAACAAATCCAGCAGTGTACAAACCTACTCTGATACCAGCATTCGTCTTTCACTATGAGCAGAACTTGGTTTTTAAACATACTGAAATTTCTGCACTTCATAGACAGCAAGCATTGCACCCTCCAAAATCCTCCTCTCTAACTCACATTGCCAAAGTGGTTAGGAAGACCTTCTACATTGCCCACCTGATCATGAAGGGATTCACATCCAGATCAGGAGAGGTCATTGTACCCCTGTACTCTTCACTTATCAGACCAATGATTGAGTACAACGCCCCATTCGGAATGTACCTTACCCGACACCTGCAGCAGTTGGAAAGACCCCAAAAGTTCCTCACCAAAAGGATAAAGGGGCTCAAACATATGTCATACGATGCCCGACTGAAGAAACTCCAGCTCTATTCAGTCGCATACCGTCTGCTCAGAGGTGATCTGTGCCTGACATACAAGGCCATGTCCAACCCGGAATTAATGGACATGCTCCACCTCAAAAAATCCAAATCCACCAGAGCCACGAGAGCAAGAGACTTAAACCTCAACACGGATATAAATAGGGTGTGCTGGAGGGACAGATTCATCACCCAGAGACCCCCTACACTATGGAACAGAATCCCAGTCCATGTGAGGCAGAGCCTCTCACTGACTCTGTTCAAGAGAAATCTTGACGAGTGGATGGGAGATCGTAGGTTTACCCCGGGAATCATCTCTGTATCACTGCTGGACAGAGGCACAGCAAACTAATGGGTATAGTATTCTCATCCTAAGGGGTGGTGAAAGCCACACACACATACTCTGGCTAGGCTTATAAATGCCCTAGGGCAGATAGCATAGTATGAACCTATGAACCTATAATAAATATCATCCTACATTTCCTGCAAAACATGTTACCAGTGCTTTGCACAGCAGTAATACATATTCCCAGTAGCAGATTACAATAGGGACAAAACCAGGTGGCTGCCTAGGGTCCACAGTGCTGGGGGGGTCATACTCTCAGCTGTTAATGTCTGTCTGTCCTGTAGTTGCGAGAAAACAGTAATTTTAAACTTAAAATAACAGGCCTATTGAATTATGATCTCATGGTTGTAGTTTGCTCTTAGCTGGTGATACACAACACTGCATCAGTGTAATATCACATCACTGCATCTACAACTGCCTCTATGATGACATGACTGAAATGCAAGGGGAGTGAGAAAATAATTATTCTATATCTGATCAACAATGTGGAGCATGCTTTATCTCCAAAGTTTCACTCTTGTCTGCTGACTACATAGTGTAAGCAGTGTGTTAGTAGCGCTGAAAGAACTCGGCACTCTAAATGTTATGTATCGAGATCTGAGCAGTGTCAGTCTGTTCTGTTGTTAAATGCATTGCTTACAGGTTGTCATTATATTCCACTGATAACTGTACCCACTAATTAGAAACTTGACTTTAAATTGTTGATTTGATTAAAACAAAAATAGCCACAATCAGGTTTCCTATACACATTAGTCCTGCAAAGCCCGACTAGTTACTGTTTAACCTGATCATGACAACCAGAGTCAGACATTCTAAATAACAGATAGCCCCCTTACCTGGCAACTATGGCCCCATTGTTTGCTGTGTACACCTCAAATGTCTGATACTGGTAAAAATAAACTTATTTCACCAAATGCACACTAGTCCTGCAAAGACAGATTGTTTAAACTATGCAAACAAGAGAATTCTACTTTCATCCAGAGACAGCTCCAATCTCTATCCAGTAGTTATATCCAATTTGCTCTACACACCTCAACTGATATTGATAAAAGATATATCTTTCAACTTATTAGCACATGGACCAGGCACAAAGCCAAACAATAATGAGGGTCAAAGGCCCATAATAAGAGATAAATACAGTTACTAGAACTCTTTTGCATTAATGTGTATTTTTTTATCGATATGATGCCTGAAGCTCAAACATGTACCATTATTTAATAACTATAATCCTCAATGATTTACCAGAAACCATGGATTATATGGGGACCATACCAAAATAGGTGTAAATCAGGGCATTCCAAAAAATCAGGGACAGCTGAAAGCATTGTTTCACATAAATAGCCACAAGTATCACAACTTCTTTTACACAAATTTACATTAATCCAGCAAAATCAGATGATTAACTGAGCAAACAAGCAAAGGTGTAAACTACTTTCATCCACAAATATCTCCCAATCCCACCCAGCATAGTTATAGCCACTTTGTCATATAAACCTCATCTGACCATGATAAAAAATAATATCACTTTACCCCTTAGTGCAAGAAAAAGGGACAAACAAAAAAAAATAATGAGGGACAAAGCCCAAAATCAGGGAAAGACTTTAAATATACCTCAACTCTCAACTCATTGTTTCTCGACTTTCTGACTATTGGTTACCCAATGAGTCACTGAAAGGAAATGAAGAAATGTTAGTGCTGTGCACACCTATGAACCTTTAGACAATGAAAATCTAGATAAAGACAATCGAAAAGTGGCTACATTTGGGAAAAATCTGGACCCCTAATTAGCATGACATTTGTAGACTGAAGCAGCATTATTCTTCACTACATAAAATAAAGCTCAGTCTTGTGTGTGGTCCTCTGCATTCTGTCCTATTTTCTCTCTGTCTGTCTCTCTCTCTCTTTATTTATTTATTTTTTTTGCACAAAATCAATATTTGTTTATGCCTTAAGGTGTGATTGCCCTGTACAGCCACATTTAATTTATAATACTTTCACAAAGTATAATGTTCCACAAACACTAACCACAATAGACAAAATGAAATATACAAGTACAAGTAACTGCCCAGCATTATTTTCTACTTTGAAGAATATACGCACATATTTTTACCCACCCTAATTTATATAAATATATACATAATAATTTGTAAACAGTCCCTGTAGTCATGGTAAAGGAGTTTTAAAAAATAAAGTGTATCAGAAAAGAACGACCCTGCAATTCAATAAACTCTATTTGCAGGCTCCAGACAAAGCCTACATGGAGTTTACAAGTTTATGCAGCGAGTGGTAGCATGCAATGCATATTAATTACATGTGGCCTGTCTAGGCCAGATTTCATGGCTGGCAACAGTGTTGCTGGAGAGAAAACCATGTAAGCAAACACGTGTAAAGCAGAGCAGCTACAGTCTATGGATTTGCTCAGAATGCCACATTAATCACCAGGACTTCACAGAAAGCTGTCAATGTGTTAGTGTAACACATCTGCACAAAGGCCAACATAATGAGGGGACAAATAACCAGAAAAAGGGACATGTCTGACATAGATGTCACATAGAAATGTGTTAGAATAAAACTCTCTCAACCTCTTACAGCAAGAAATCTAGACAAAGCCATAAATAATGGGGGCACAGGCCCAAAACTAGGGAGAGATTTGTAATATATGTCTTCCAAACTTAGAAAGTTAAAGGAATAATAGATTTTACATGTGTGATAAAAGGAGGTGCTGCCAGCACAGCTAGCTGGAATTTTGTAAATAATTATATTTCATTTGTGAATATCAAATTAATTTATACAAGACGCTTGTGTTACAAATGTATTAGAACTGTATGTCATTGTGTATATCAAACTGCTCTGTACAGATGTTTGTGTTGAAAAGGTGTTTGTGAAGTGCTTGTGCTTAAAAATGTATCCACAGTGTGCCCTACTTGAAGAGAACAGAAATGTACACGCACTATTGTAACTGGAGGGTTAATCTCAGTCCAGCAAACTTTAGAAAAATATTTGAAATTAAATTACTTTATAGGCTAGGCCATAAAAATGCTTCAATGCAGTTAGAGACACAAAGTCTGTACTAGGAAGCGTTCTGTATTGTCTTTGGAATGAACGAATTGCTACTCTGAAAGCATGAAGGAATGCAATCGTTTTATGAGTTCTAGCACCTGCCAAAGTTCTGAGCAAAAGCCTCTGTATGAGTATTTTTACAGGTAGATGCTAAATACTGCCAGCGTCAGCAATGGGGGTTTTGCCTGAGAACTCAAAGTCAGATGACCAGAAATTATGTCTTTCTGCAAGCTATCCCAGCTGTAATATTTTAGATATTATTTTGAGGTCTCTTAGTAAGACAGAGCATTGTCTATTCTGTCTTGGACCTGACAATAACAATAAGAACTATTCACTATATCTGCCTTGTTCTAAGTATGTTATTAGGGTATAGAAATCTCTTGTGGTTTTGATCTCTGATGTTACTGTGAATATATATTTAGTATTGTCTTTTTTTATTATTTATTATTAAATATATTTAAACCTTTCATTATGGCTGATCTGTGTAGAGATATTTAAGTTTTGAGAGTACTTGCATATTTATTTAGTGACATTGTGTGGGTCACTCCTAATAGCTTTGCTCTTGGTCAAAATACCATTTGTATTAATATTAATATTACACAGTAAGATTGGATACCCTTTGTTGAAGGCCATAAAGAAGCTGATAAGGAGTGACTGGTGGCAGTGGAAACTACCTTATAGACTGGGTAGAAGGGGGCATAGCTAGTAAACCTGTGCCAGCCTTTCCCAGGTGTGTGTGTGTGTGTGTGTGTGTGTGTGTGTGTGTGTGTGTGTGTGTGTGTGTGTGTGTCCCAGTGTGTGTGTGTGTGTGTGTGTGTGTGTGTGTGTGTGTGTGTGTGTGTGTGTGTGTGTGTGCACGCGCGCATGTGTGTGTGTGCGCACGCGCGCGTGTACTCACGTGTGTGTGTGTGTGTGTGTGTGTGTGTGTGTGTGTGTGTGTGTGGTGTGTGTGTGTGTAAATCAAATCTCAAAGAGTGTGGGTGTCAGCTACTTGGGCAGAGACATGAAGCACTGGTTGGATAGAGAGGGTGCTGGAGATCTTAGCTTGGTCACTCAGTTGAGATCTCAGCTCTATAGCTATACTAGTGGGGAGCCTTATTGGGGATCTGGAGAAAGAGGGAGAAACCAGCCCCAGACTGACCATAGTCTCTGTGTGCTCTTAAGTGAAATTGCACATGAGGCAGAGAGCTGCATTTAGAAATACTGTGTGTGTGTGTGTGTGTGTGTGTGTGTGTGTGTGTGTGTGTGTGTGTGTGTGTGTGTGTGTGTGTGTGTGTGTATATATACCTGTTATTCTCCCAGTGAATGTCCCCCCGCAAGGGCCAGTGGTGAGGATTGAGGCTCCTTGATTACTGGTCCAGTGGTGGACCATCCCACCATGAACTATCTGAAGAGCATGAACTTTGAAACTCAAATTTCTGTCATCAGTTTCTGATGTCAGTCTGCAATGACACGCTAATGATTTGGCTAGAAAACCAATATGTTATAAGGAAAAGATCAGAAATATGAAATAAAAAGTGGAAATTCTGCACAAACCAGGACAGTTGAGAGGTATGAAATTCTCAAATGTATGTAATATTGACTCACATCAGTCCTGAGATCATCCCAGTGATATGGCAGAAAGCCACAAATTTGATAAGACAAACATCTGGAGGGAATATCTGGACAGTTGAGAGGTATGAATGTGAAGTATATGGTCTAAACACAGTACAGGACAGTGTACCTACAGTGCAAATTATTGTGATACTCATTTCTGGCATTCTGTACTGAAGATGTGTAAATGATCTGTAATGAGACATGGTCTGCCATGTAAAATGAATCTCAAGGGAAGTGTGTGTATATTGAACAGGGACACACACACACACACACACACACACACACACACACACACACTCACACACACACACACACATGAATTGTGGGAATGAACAAAGGGAAAGAGAACAGATGAAACTACCTACTGTACAGCAGAGGAGAGCATGTCAATGGAAGATGGATGTAGGATCAACAGCAATCAAATATCTATATGGTACAGTAAGGACTGCAGAGTGTGAAAATGTGCTTTATGTGACTGTCATACAAGATGACATAACAATGGGGAGGATGTCTGTTTGAGATAAGCACTCTTACATGAATAATGCAGAGGATATTTATCAGGGATTTGACATACAATTGGGGTAGGGTGCATATTGCGAAACTGTGCAAACTGATATTCCTGAATATGAGTGCACTCTCAGTAGAGGTCTCCAGCAAGGTGGGCACAGGTAAAGGCTCATTGAAAACATTACAAGAACCAGCCACAATCATGGGAAATATCACAATAATACCACCAGTAATCCCATACCTCTGACATAGCATATGTGCTTTACAGTAATAAGAGACGAGTCTGTACACACTCGCTTGAACAACTATTGTGATACATCCACACTCTATGAGGGTAACCACACACACTGTCCTGGCACTGTAACATCTGCTGGAGGTGTTAGGAGGGCCACTGCTGTACCTGTATGTGACAGTATGGTCAATACAGGCACACACACACACACACACACATGTGTATATATATATATATATATATATATATATATATATATATATATATACATATATATATATATATATATATATATATATATATATATATATATATATGATACAATCCACACTGTCACGAATTATATACATGCCATTAATGTTGTGAAACAACTATGTATGCAGTGTGTGCATAAGCAGAACAGGTAGAACACATGCATCTTTTGTAACAACTTGGTTGGTGTTCAGCAGCATCGGACAGTCATGTATATTCCACAGAAAGAATACCAAGGTGTGACAAATAAGCTGTGTGACAATGCACTGTGACAAAGGTGGTACACTTTAGTTACACATCACTGGAAGATGTGTAGGGAGGTACATGAAGAAGGGTGCATTGTAGACAGTTATTGGTGTGATAAAGGCTGGGAACCATTAAGGTATTATGACCTCAGATGTTCATGTCCTTCACATACCCAATGCTTGTGTTACATTGAAGGGAGTAGTCAGTATTGCGACTGCATGCTGGTGGATGTACCACTTACTTTCTACTCCAGCACAAGTATCACATACCTATTGGTCTGTTTATAGGGTGTGATGTCCACATTATACTTGGGTGGTGTGTTTGTTTCCTGAAATAGCAAATCCCCCCATGTGTCTTGTCAATCTGGTGTTGTCATGCCTGTGGCAGCAGTGTTTGTTATGTGTTCCTACTGTCTATATTATAGTAATGTCACAGTTGGAGTCAATGATTGCCCACATTCTGTAGTCCTTCAGGCAGCTGTGTGGACACAGCATGTGTATGTCATCCATGATGTCCATCACTTAACTAATGGACAGGAAAGGGCCTAGCAGATAACCCTGATGTACAGACCTGATCACTGGACCTGAGATATAGGTCACTTCACACATTCAACATAATCAGATGTATGTGATACACTGGTATACCCATTTGGTTATATAGCTCTTTATGGCCACATATGACAATTTTGATTGAATACCTCAGTGTAGATTGGTGTCAAATGCCTTGACCTGGTCAGGTTCCACAAGATGATACTGTTGTCATCATGCATGCCCTCGATGACTTCTTTGAGGACATCTGTCAGATGTAACAGACATGATGTAGCATTAACAAGTCACACAGGTCTGTTGCACATAGCCAGAATATGACTAGTGTACATGTAGAAGAGGTCCATGATCACATGTTGGTCCACCTCACAGTTGAGGAGAGTCAGGATGTATGTATACATGCATGCATCAGGTGCTGTCCCCTCTACTCATATAGATGCATATTGATGTAGCCCATGTGCAGGGTGTGTTGAAATGTGTATCCAACCATATCAGGAAGATGTATGTGCTGGGTCACACCATAGGTTACCTGTGCTGTTGTCACAGCACATTGATTCCATGGGATAGGCCTGGAAGAAGGTAAGACAAGTGCATACTGCCTATTGTGATCTGGCCTAGGGTTTTGACACAATCACACACGCAGGTATCATTAAGGAAAGCACCCAAGCTGGGGATTAAACCTTACATCAGGTGATGGGTAAACAACTGGCTCACTGACAGAACACATCATGTGAATCAACCTGTAGCAGTCAAGCTGTCACCACTGACAAACCCTAGGGATCTATGCTTGTCCCTTCACTGTTTGAATTTTATTTCTCGATAGTTCAGGATAAAGTATATGGCCTTTGTCGTACCAAGTTTGCTGATTCTTCCATATTATGTGGAATCATTGAGTCACTAATGGTGATAACATAGCTGAGTCCACCAATGGAGATAACATAGTACAGGAGGAGCTAACACACCCAACTGAATGGTGACAAAGGCACATGATCTACAAATTAATGCAGAAATGTGTTTGTAATGTCCATCTGAAAAGTGGAGTTCCATGTTAATCACACCATTGACAACAGTCCTACTGTTCAGAAACCCATTGATGCAAGCACTGGGAACACACTTAGATAGCAGTCTGAACTTTGACCATCAACTGTCCGCACTGCTATTGAAAGCCGATGTTGTGCACATTATAAGTCATGCCATCATACTGATATCTTAGGATCGTATGATACCGCTGTAGTCAAACCTCATTACAGCACTAATAGAGTATAATGCTCTTTTTTTTTTTTTTTACATGTACCTCACCAGACACATGTAGCAGATACAGAGACCACAGGGCTTTCTCAGCAAGATAACACAGGGCCTACACACCATGAGATGATGTATGTGGATAGATTGAAAGCCATTTAATATACTCCAACACATGCGTCAGCACTCTTCACACTCTGGTGAATAGATAATTAATAAATAGCATAATTCCTTACTAAGCAAGCATAACTTTATTCTGCAATAACAGCATGCTGGTTTTGGCTTAAGTAGCCTTCATCAGTGCTTCAATACCAACCTATAATGTTACAATGTTTCAAGACTTAAATACACACCTCTTAAAAATGATTGGTCTCTTACAAATTCTCATTACGTCCAGGAAGAAACAAAGCTCCCCAGCCTAATAATGCAACCTTTCTCTTTATTATTTAACATGGTGTGCCAGCCTCCTTTATTATCTGTGTTTAACACAATCTTATGAATAATAACAAAATGAAACATTGCAGTTTTGTGCTGTAAAATATGTTTATATAAAGCATTGAATCCTCTGGCACATCTAATGTCACTAAGATGTTTAGAAATCCTGAGTTTCAATGAAAGTGAAGTGTGTCCAGCATAAACTGCTGGACAAGTGCATGTGGCCAAATATATGACCCAATATGTATCATAATTCCCAAAAATATTAATTTGGTACACCTTTGATGTGTTAGAAGATGAAAAGCACACAGCTTTAGGAACATATTTACAAAACCTACAATGACCATAGGGATGGCAACCTTTAACTACTGCACCCCTTAAAGTGAACTATCCTAAAGACTGTTGAGCTGTATCACCTTTCTTATAGTAATTAAACCATTCACTCAAAGTCTTGCCCCTTCTAAAAGAAAAAAGACATCTGCCATGGAGTAAGTTTTTTAAATGATCATATATCAATAGAATGTACCAATATTTTTGAACCCGATCCATAAAAAAAAACTAGTGTTACAACCAAAATACATGATAAGCTTAGGGGGTCCAATCAAATCTTTTTTATGGTTGGTATTGTAGTAATTGTTCCCTACCAACTTTCTTTATTGAGAAACAGACATTCTGTATATCAGATTGCTTAAATTCCCTGTCACAAAACCTCCTCATCATGTCCTGCATTTCAGTATTATATACCAGTTCAGAAGAACATATTCTTTTTAATCTCATAAACTGAGATTTTGGTATATTTCTTGTAACATGTGAGGGGGTGACAACTGCTCACTTGAGTATCTACCTGGGAAACTTCCTAAAGATATGATGACTCAAAGTCACATCATCCTCAACAGTAAGTAGGACATCCAGGAATGTTATCTGTCTGGGGTCATGAGGTATACTGAATTGGATACCCCATTTATTATCATTAAGATATTCCACAAACTCCAACAAATATGTAACATCAGACTTCCAGACCAAGTAACGTTTAATGTATCTTTCCCAAATGTCCACCTTTAAGACCAATAGCCGATGGAACAGAATAGTTTATGGAACCTTTTTCGATTTATGTAGAGAAGCACCTACGACTTGTATTGGGGGAGAATCAATATATAATGAAAGATACCCATCAATACTCACAGGATTTTTATTATTTTGTTTGCAACATAGTTGATACTGCTTATTTATATTTGGTGACTTTAGATGTGAGATCTTTGTTTACTATCATTCCAAATGAGGAGGGTATACAAGCGATTATTAATTGTTTAAATATACATAGTAGTTATAAATACAAGTGAATACAACAGATTGGGCAGTACATGAATATTATTCTCACTAATAACATCTTTTTATTCAATGGCAAGTACTATTTACAAGTAGATGGCATAGCTATATTAGCACAGCCTGTGCAAATAGATATGCCAATATGGTGATGGCTATATGGGAAAAATGTTATGTTCTAGAGGAACATCATTATGTATATACCATTTTATCGCCATTTTGTTGACAATATATTTTTGGTATGGATAGGTTCTGAGGAAATGTTTCACGAGTTTGTAGAGTATATACAGACTACAACTGCCTACCTTAAATATGATGCCAAGATATCAGCAGATGTTATTGATTTTTTGGATGTTTGCATTACTAAGTGCAATGATGGAAGTTTTAATACAGGCATACATCACAAAAGCTGTTATTGGAATAAATATGCATCATAAGAGTATGCACCCTAAGCATATCTTCTCCAATATAATGAAGGGGCAAGGAACAAGAGTTTCTAAATTAAATCCAAATGATCAATACATTTTATAGAGAGGCTTATACACTCACTAATAATCTTGTAGCAAGAGATTATCATAAAAAGAAGTTATGGATTATGGATGAAGTAAGATTACTTAGATTTATTACAGCTAAACCATATTTTTCAGATGGACCTCATAAAATTAAGCAGAGTAATAGGCAGCATAATAATAGATTAGGTTTAGTATGTATTATAATAATAATATGAAAGGAGTCACTGATATTATATGTAAGCACTGGAATATCCTGACCACAGATAAGAAAATTAAAAAGGTAGTTGGAAATAAACCTGTGTTTAGGTAAAACAATAGAAAATCTGTTAAAATAATGTTATGTAATGGTAATGATCAATTATTATGTCCTATTAAATGTAGGGCGAGTAACATGCATCCTTGTGGTGAATGTCCTTATTCTGACTATATAGACATTACAGGCCATTTTATAAATCCGGTAAATGACAGGGAATTTAGATTTCAAGTAGAGGCTAATTGCAATAGTATAAATATTATTTATTTAGTACAATATACTGTTTGCAAATCATTCTATATAGGAAAAACAAACAGGCATTTAAAAGATAGAATTCAAGAGCATTTATATAATATTAAGACCAAAGATCATACCAATGCTGTAGCCAAACATACTATAATGATGTCAACTGATCATACTTTTAAATTCATGGTTACTGAGACAATATATAGCAGTCAGTGTTTGGGTGATATTAGAAATATTACAGAGCTGCATGAAACTAGCTGGATCATAAGATTACAAGCTGACGGGGAGAAAGAACTGAATGACAGTATCCCCTTGAAACATTCCTTAAAAGCTAGGCATTTGTTTAAATCAATGGTTATTTTTTATTTATTTATTTTATTTATTTTACATTTGTTGACCGGGCTAGTCTAGCTGGATATATTTCCATTTTCAGTAGAGGCCCGGGGAGAAAAGCTCCACACAGAATATACAAAGTATAAAATATTGTTACATGGTGAAAAAGGAATACAAATCAAAAATAAAAATAAAAACAAGTAGATTTACATTCTTGAGATAAAAACACTTGAGAAAAGTTCCAATAAACAGAGTAAAGTTTAAGAGAGCTAGATCAGAATATAATACAGCAAGAGTCATGTACCATAGATAAAAACACTTGTGAAACAGTACAGTGAGCAGAATATAGCTTAAGACAGCTCAAAACAGAATAGTTAGAGTTATTTACAGTAGATCATATGAGGTAGTAGTATTTAAAAGCTAAGATTATTAGAGTTTAAATAGGGTCAGTCTAATTTACAAGTCAAAAGCATGTAAAGGTTTGGAAGTATGGCAAGAAGAGGAAGAAAGAGGGGTGAAGAAGATGGTTAGTCAGGGTTACTACAAGGGCATAGCCAGTGCATTTGAAGGTATTTTCTAAGGTTTTGTTTAAAGAGTGGTAAGGATGTAGTTAGAGTTAGTTCAGTGGGTAGTAGGTTCCAGTGTTTTCCTGCTGTATTGGTAAATAGAGAGTCACCAGCTGTATTATTAGACTTTGTTAAACTGGCAAGAAGTTTTCTAGAAGAACGTAGGGAGTTCAGATTATTATATGGAACTATAAGTTTTGAGAGTATAGGGGTATTATTGGGCTGGTAAAATAACTTGTGGGCAATTGTGAGTTTAGGGATAATCAGATGGTTTTGGAATTCGAGCCAATTTAGTTGTCTAAGATTAGTACAGTGATGGGTTCTAAAGGGATTGCCAGTAGCAAATCTGGCGATATTATTATAGGAGGTTGCTAATTTGTTAAGGTTGGTTTTCTTAAGGTTGGTAAATATAGGTGAAGCATACAGGAGGGTTGAGATTAGATGGGAGTGGGCAATTTTGGCTCTGGCTGCTGAGGTTAAAAAGGGTTTTATTCTGTATAAGGAGCCTATTTTTCTGTTTACTGTTTTAATGGTGTTGTTTATATGGTAATCAAATGAGAGATTATTATCAATGGTTATACCTAGAAGTTTAGTGGTAGTATCAGGAGAATAACAGTTCCATTATATGAAGAGATTGAAAAGTCTAATGGGGAAGACCTAGTGGTGGGTGTAAAGAGAAGGAGTTTTGTTTTTTTAGCATTGAGAAGGAGACAGCGTTTGGTAAACCATGTTTCTACAGTGTTGAAGACATCTTGAGTAAGAGAATATAGTTCAGATTGAGAGGTAGATGAGCATATTAGTGTGGAGTCATCCATATTGAATACAAGTGGCTTGTGGAATTGCTACATGGAGATCATTAATAAATAAGGAGAAGAGGAGTGGACCAAGAATAGATCCCTGAGGGACCCCAATGGTAACAGGTAGAAAGGATGAGACTTGATTTTCCCAAAGGACTGCTTGTTGTCTATTGCTGAGGTATGATCTGAACCACTTTAAGGTTAGAGAATCAAAGGAAAGAGATTCCAGAATATTGATTAAGAGGGTATGGTTAACCATGTCGAAAGCTTTAGAGAGGTCAATGAAAATTGCAGATGAGAGGAGGTTTTTGTTACGATTTCTATTGATGGTATCTGTGAAGGATAGAAGGGCAGTGGTGGTACTATGTGATGGTCTAAAGCCATGTTGACAGTGTGCTATTAAGTTGTGTTGAGAGAGATGGCATAGAAGTTGTTTATGAATGCATTTTTCCATAATTTTTGCTAGGGGTGATAAGAGAGCAATTGGCCGATAGTTGGAATAATCATTGGAGTTCCCACCTTTATGTAAGGGGATAATGTGGGAGATTTTCCAAATATTTGGGATGGTTCCTTCCTGGATTGTCCTATTTATAAGGATAGATATAGGGTAAGCAATTTCCTTAGCTGCATTTTGGAGAAATTGAGAAGGAAGTTGGTCAGCAGATGGAGTACAAGGCTTAAGTTTTTGTATAAGTTTATAGATGAGAGAGGTAGAGATGGGTTGTAGTTGGAATTTTGAGAAAGAGTGTGGTAAGTTGATGGGAATGCTGGAGTTTTCTGAGATAAGTTGAGTAGCTAGAGATTGTATAGTTTCAGTGAAGAAAGAGTTGAAGGTATTGGCAGTTTGATGGGGAGTATTTGGATCTGCATCAAGTGGGGTGGGTGTTCGGGACTTACCTGGGGAAAGGAGCTTATTTATACAAGACCAGAACTGTTGGGGATTATTTTGATGAGTTTGCTGAAGTTTACAATAGTAGTTTTTTTTATCTGTAAGTATAGCTTTTTTTGTACTGTTTCTGAGCTGCCTATAATGTAGGTGATCAGAGCTATTTCTATAGGTTCTCCATTTAGCCCAGACTTTGTTCCTAAGTAGAATTTGATTCCTAGTTTCATTAGAAATCCATGGGGATGGGTTAGACTTCATTCTAATGGAACGTTTGGGAGCATGCTTATCCAGGATAGATAAGAAAACAGTGTTAAAATACTGTACTGCCTCTTCAAGTGGGAGGGATTTTAATGGTCTCCAGTTGCATGCTTTAAGCTCAGTTTGAAATAATTCTGTCTTAAAGTGTTTGATAGAGCGTGCTGTCCTAACGATAGGGAGGTTTGGGAAGTCTTTCTTTTCTCTAGTAATGTAGGTCAAGGAATGATCACTTATATCATCAGGCAGGATTCCTGTTTTGTATGATTGTTTCACTTTGTTTATGAGTATCCAGTCTAAGGTACTCTCTTTCTTGTTAGGTTTGTTAATTCTGGTTGTAGAGGTTATAGTTTGGGTAAATCCATGGAGGTTAATATGAGAGGTAGGATTATTAGCACTAACACTTTTCCAATCAATATTAAAGTCACCTAGTATTATTGTTTCTTGGGGGTAAGTAGAAGACAGCCAGCTAAGAAATGCTTCAATTGTAGTGATATTATTTCCGGGTGGTATATAAATGCAGATAATGTATAAGGATTTGTTTATGTTGATTTGAAGCTTAGTAATGAGGATTTCTGCGTTACTATCCTGGGTAGGATTAGATGGGAGAGTAGAGATCTGCAGTCCATTTTTAAATATAATTGCTACTCCACCTCCTTTACGTTTTGTTCGGTCTTGTCTCACTATGTTATAGCCTTGGGGAATAATTTCATTATCTTTAGTTTCTGGTTTCAACAAAGTCTCAGTGATGCAGAGGATATCAAAGGAGTGAATATCTAAGAGGGCATGAAAGTGAGCTACTTTATTATTGATGCTTTGGATATTAAGATGTCCGATTCGGAGGGAGCTATTGACATTAGGGTGAGTTGTTTGGATTGTAGGGTTGGTAGGGCCAGGGTTGGGGTGGATGTCGCCATCTTTCAAGGTGGGACTATTTAGTTTAGTTCCTGAGCTGTATGTAAGGTAGGGTTATTGAGAACTTGTATGGTAAACAGAACAAATACATCGCTTGTCAGGAAGGGGTTGTTGGCTAGTTTTTGGTCAGCATTTATGTTCACTTATTTATGCGTTTTTTACCTGTAATGTTTTAATTACATATTATATATATATATATATATATATATATATATATATATATATATATATATATATCTTTATATTGTTCATTTATAATTTTCTATTCAGACATGGTGAAAAGTTGATGCATGTCTATATGTTATCATTTTAAAATTTTTATGATTTTTCAGATATCTAATTTTACCTAGTTAGTAAGAGCATTATTAGATAGGTTTATATTGCAGTTAGTTTAATTTTGTCAATTTAGGTAGAATTGCTGTTTAGTTTTATTATCCTTTCCATATGGACATTGTATCATTTTAGGTTTATAGTTTGATAGACACTTGTATTAGATACGAGCTGTACATGAGGAGTTTTATGACTTTCATTAATATTGTTTGATACTGTTTTTTTAAACTACATATATTAAGAAGTAGATTTACATATGTATGAAATGGGAGAGCATAGTAAGAATGTGTTCTCTGTAATTTTGATAGTGGTTTAATTTAGCATGTACCTTTAAGAAGGGAAGCAAGTGGTTACATTGTAGTGATGATGTAACAGGGTTCTCATTGGGTTTGGCTGATTCAAACGTTTTTAAATGCTTTGTTAAATGTTTTTATTTTTGTCTGAAGAAGCAAGGAGTACATTTGCGAAAGCACTTACCATTCGTTTATATTAAAGTTCTTACCCTGGCCGTGTGTCAACTCGCTAGTTTTTATTTTTGTATTGTTATACTTTTCATTTTTAATCTTACTAACAGGTAGTTCATCCAAGTTGCTGGTGTTGTTTTTTTGGTTGTAGACATTTATATCAACATACTTTACAGCACAAAACTGCAATGTTTCATTTTGTTATCATTGATAAGATTGTGTTAAACAGGGATAATAAAGGAGGCTGGCACACCATGTTAAATAATAAAGAAAAAGGTTGGATTATTAGGCTGGGAGCTTTGTTTCCTCCTGTATTTAATGAGAATTTGTAAGAGACCAATCATTTGTAAGAGGTCTGTATTTAAGTCTTGTAACATTGTCTGTTGGTATTGAAGCACTGATGAAGGCTAATTAAGCCAAAACTGGTATGCTGTTATGGCAGAATAAAGTTATGTTTGCTTAGTAAGGAATTCTGTTACTTATTAATTATCTATTCGCCATAGTGTGAGGAGTGCTGGCTCGTGTGTTGGTCTATATTAATTGTTTTTTTTTTTATTTGTTTTTTTTTTTTTTGCAGGGCACCTGGCCTTGCTTGCATGAATTGTTGGTGGTTCATTAGATTGAAAGCCATGTCACTGTAAACTTTATTGTATAGGATGAAGTGATTTTTGCCTGACCCTGTCATTGTAGGAGTACTGCATATCCAAAACTGTGATATAGTTGTTGACATCAGCAGTGTATGTTGAGGAGAAGATATCAGTGTCCCACATGCTGGTGTAAAATGCTCTCAGTAATATCAAGCAATGAGTCACACACACACAGTTGGCTGCAGTGAGAATAGAATGCATACCTATGTAAGTATACGGACTACAGAACAAAGTACCTTACGCAAGCATTATGGCACAAGTCTGATTTATACAAGAGTGCAGGTGAACTTATTGTAGATGGTATCAGCAGGCCATATTGAAGACTAGAGGTTGGGAGCCCTGTATGTGTAGCCTTCATCAAGTATCAAAATACTGGCAGTTTATGTAATTGGAGAAGTAACTGTAGGATACACGTCTGCTCTGCACATACACAGACACACACACACACACACACACACACACACACACACACACACACACACACACACACACACACACACACACACACACACACACACACACACACACACACATACACACACACACACAACTGCAATGAGAACAGAACCCCTACCTATTTAAGTACACAGACTACAGAGCACAGTATGTTACGCAAGCACCATGGCATAAGTCTATTTTATATTCGAGTGCAGGTTAAATTATAGTAGATGATATGTGGTTGACAATAGGTTGTGAGACCTGCATAGGCACATAGCTTCATAGGTGCATATGAGGCTACAAGCCTAATAGCACTAGGGTCTTTAGAAGTCTAGCTGTGTAAAAACACAGGTACCATTACACAGCATAGCTGGATGGTCATTTTTAGCAGAGCATGCTTGTGAGCAGCACCAAATGCCCCTGTCTATGAGAGACATAGCTGCCAGCCCAGAGGTGACTTTACAATCACCCAACCAGTAGTCAAGGTTGTGCTTGAACAGGGTCCAATGGGAGCCAATTACAGAGGAGTGTGAATTGTTGTGGAATATATCTGTCTCCCCAGCATGTTCTATTTATGTCACATGCTAGGTAGGGAACCCTTGGGCAAATTGTAATTGCCCAATTTGAATTGAAGATGCCCATCATTTACAGGAGGCGAGGGTCTGAGACTGATCTGTTGGGCAGCCAGAGGTCACTTCTCAGCAGCCTGCATGATACCATGTACAGTGACAGGTATGTCAATCTTTCCATGTGTGTCATGTTTGGAGGCTAGAGTACAGCAGAGTTATGACTACCCTGGTCTTGGATGTGATGCCCATATGTATGTGTGCAATGCAGATTTTTTACATCACCACTATGGGCACATAGTGATGAAAGTATAGATTGTTATTGACATGTATTCCTAAGTCTCACAACACTGTGTTTGAGCTTAGGGCAGTGCTCTGTATATCGTAATTAGCAGGGGCACTTCATTAACAAAGGTGATGAGTCATTACATGCTTAAAGTTCAGTCCATGAGTTTGTCAGCAATCATCAGTCTGTGTAAGCTACTACTGTAATAGGTCACCATCATTGTGGGATTCTGTGTGAGTGTGTCCAGTTAACAGTCATCTGCAAACTTGGAAAACCATGGGCCATCTACTCTTTCCTGTTCTTCAATGAAGTATTTCCCAAACAGTGGAGGGCCCAAAAAAGATCCTTGTGGTATTCCACTGATGAGTAGACTAGTGGTGGAGTTGCAGTCCCAAATTTGAGATTGTGTGCTCTGCTCTTGAGCCAGTTGGCTCAACATCTAGTACTGTATAGCCTAATTTCCAGATGGGAGATCTTCACTATGAGACATTAATGGAGGATAGTGTCAAAGGCCTTGGATAACTCAACATAGGCAGTATGTGAAGTTATCCATCATCCAGGTCTTTGGGTTCTGTACTGAAGAAGTCTACAAAGGTCAATAAGCAAGATCTACCCTTGCCAAACCTGTAGGGTCAAGTGTTTTGAAGGTTACCTCTGTTCCTATGGATATGGTCCATGCTGATTTCTGCAGTAGCTGTGCAGATAAGGCTTTTTAGGTATATGGGTCAGTACCTGTACTTCTGTGTGTTACCAGACTGATGTGCATTGCATAGCATGCAACATTTAATATTCAGTTTTATAGTGTGGCTGATATACATGTGTAAAAAGAACTGAGACCCCAGGGTTGTAGGGCTTGCGGGGATACCAACACATGGATGTGTTTTAAATATATGACATACAGTTAGATGGGACCATCAGTTTGTAATTTTTCTACATGTACTTTCATGTCATACAAAGTAAGTGAACAGTAAACAACATAAGCACTGCATAATATATACATTTCCATAGTGCGAGAAGCAGTGGGTTTGTGGGACAGTTACCAAAGTGTATACGTATGCAAGATACACATATTTGCACATTGCTAAGCACTGCACAGATGTGAGCAACATTGCTAAAGTCTAACAGTTAGTACTGAATGTCTGGAATGCACCTACTACTTAACTGACTCTGTAGTGGCATGTGTTAATGCAGTTAATGCAGTGATACATTCCTTTTTAAGGCCAGATTATACTGGGTTGGAATACAACTGAATCTAACACTTTTGCATTACTGTTGCTGCATGTTGGTGCATGATGTGCACCATCGCACAATAATGTATTAAAGAAAAGAAAGGGGAAGATAGGACAGTGGTCAAATAGGGAGCAGGCAAGATGAAGAAGAAATGGAAAGCAATACAGGAATGTGCAGGAGGGAGGTAGGACAGAACCATAGCTATCCATTTCTTCAACAGTAAAAATTGTTAATATATGCAGAATATTAGCTGAATTTTGACTGTCACCTCCAGAAAGAGGCGTGACAACAACACAATCCTGTTGTATAGCCAATTGGACCGAATCAAGTGTGTCAAGACAACTTGTGTGCGAAATGGAGAGTTATGTATTGGACGATTTTTTTTTTTTTTTTTTTGTAGAGACAGAGGAATGTTGGGGAAGGCATGTCGGTATGCCTGGGTCTGGTAAGTTGGGTAAGTGAGGAATGAAACTGCAGACAGACAAGACAAACAAAACAAGACACAGGGATGGTGATGGTGAGAGTGGGGACATCCAGGACCCATGGATGTCAAGCTGGTTGACAGTGAGAACTGAATCCTCACCCACAGGACTGTCATCACTGTCACCTCACTTTGCCACAGGCTCATGTCTCCTCCTCCTACTGGTCCTATGTAAAATTAGGGAGAACAGCCCCTCCATCGATTGTAGGAGTGTACCAGCAGTACAGTCGACAACTGTACACACCATCCCCGACAGTTCAATGTGGGTGATAAACTCACCAACTATGCTACTGCTTCTAGAGACAAACACTGGCCTATTCTCTGGTACAAAACTACCTGAGGGGCAGGTAGTGCAGGGGTAGCAGAGGTGGTGCTGCCAGGACAGCTCCCAGATGTACTGGGCAATGGTGCTAGGGCTGGTGGAGTGGGGGCAGGTGGATCCTGTGGGGCAGACCTATCCCACTGTGCTGTAGAGCATTTTGTGATGTGGTACAGATGGATGATATGGACATGTTTTGATGGCACATAATAAAATTAAACAAAAAAATAGAAAAAAAGAGATAAGGGATGGGGTGAGAGAAAAAAAAAGAGATAAGATTAGTACCTTCATATGTAACGTACAATGCATTAATACAATTGCAGCAGAGGTAGTGCTGTCAGGTCAGCTCCCAGATGTGCTGTGCAATGGTGCCAGGGCCAGTGAAGTGGAGGCATGGGGCAGGCCTACCCTGCTGTGCTGTAGTGCATTTTGTGATGCTGTACACATGGATGACATGGACACACTTTGATGACACATAAAATAAAACAACAAAAATAGGAAAAAAAGAGATAAGGGTTGGGGTGCGAGAAAAAAAGATATAAGATAAGTACTTTCATATGTAACATACAATGCATTCATACAATTATTTGACTCTATTATTTTAACCTTTACTCTTAAAACTACTAGCCCCTAACAGATAACTTGTTACTTTTAAGTCCAGCAGCTCCTAACAGATACACACTATACTACAGATTGCAGCAAGTACTCCTTTACATGTGCATATATTGCAAATATGTGTGTTCCAATTATCCAGATTATAGTTTACACCAGGCATGTGTGCCGCTGGTATAAAGCTTTTACTTTAAACCTTCAAGTTACACATAATCGAAAAATTAACAGTTATTGCATAGTTGGGAAGTGTGGCATTTGAACCCACCATCTCTGACTAAAGTCCAATATTGTATTCTTAGTTTATGCTACAGACTAATGCATGAATACTTGCTTTGACAGTTGAAATATGCATGTTCAATATGATACAGCTGTACAAAATACCAAACAAGCTAAATTTGTTTGTGCTAAGACTAATGCATCTATACTTGTTTTTACAGTTGAGATATGCAAGCTCAATTTGATACAGCTGTATAAAATACTAGGTTCATAGGTTCATAGGTTCATAGGTTCATACTAGGCTATCTGCCCAAGGGCATTTATAAGCCTAGCCCATAGTTATTTGGCTTTCGCCACCCCTTTAGTTTGAATAAAACTATGCCTATTATTTTGCTGTGCCTCTGTCAAGCAGTGACACTGAAGTAATCCCTGGGGTATATCTGCGATCCCCCATCCATTGGTCAAGATTCCTCTTGAACAAGGCCAGCGAGGTGCTCTGCCTCACATGTACCGGGATTTTGTTCCACAGCATAGGGAGTCTCTGGGTGATGAATCTGTCCCTCCAGCACGTTCTATTAATAACCGTGTCAAGGTTCAAGTCTCCCGCCCTTGTGGTTCTGAGGGATCTAGATTTTTTGAGGTGAAGCATATTCATCAAATCAGGGTTTGACATGGCCTTATATGTCAAGCACAGGTCACCTCTGAGCAAGCGGTATGAGACTGAATAGAGCTGGAGTTCTTTCAGTCGGGCAGCATAAGACATATTTTTGAGACCCTTTATCCTTTTGGTGAGGAACTTTTGGGGCCTTTCCAGCTGCTGCAGGTGTCTGGTCAGATACATTCAGAATGGGGCATTGTACTCAATCATAGGTCTAATGAGTGATGAGTACAGGGGGACGATGACCTCCCTTGATCTAGATGTGAATCCCTTCATGATCAGGTGGGCAATGTAGAAGGTTTTCCTAACTACTTTAGCAACATGAGTGTCAAACGAAAGGCTACTGTCAACCTGGGTCCCCAGATCCCTGATGACTTCTTCTGTGCTCAGTGGATTGCCACCTATATGGTAGCTAGGGGTAACCTTGTTTTTCCCGAAGGGTATGACTATGCATTTCTTGGCATTTAACTTTAGGCCATGGCTCTGGCACCAGTTATCCGTTTCTGTGAGGCCCTTCTGAAGGATATCTGTGTCAGATGTGTTTTCGACTATGGCGCCCAGTTTGCAGTCATCTGCAAATTTTGTCAGCCATAACCCTCCTGTGTTTGCTTGTACTTCAGAAAAGTAGATGCCGAACAAGAGTGGACCCAGGACTGAGCCCTGTGGGACACCACTTGTGACAGGCTTTGAGTCTGACATGGCTCCAGCAACTCTGACCCTGTGGGTTCTGTCACTTAGCCAGTTTGCAACCCATCTTGTGATGTATGGGTTTACATTCAAGCTGATGAGTTTTTCGATGATACCTGAGTGGGGTATTGTGTCGAAGGCCTTTGCCAGGTCAAGCTAGGCTGTATGGACTGCCTTTCCCTCATCAATGGCCTTGGTGACTTTCTTGAAAAAGTCAACCAAGTTTAAAAGGCATGATCTGCCTTTGACAAAGCCAAACTGGGTTGGATCCAAAGTCTGCAAGTTCCCTATGTCTTTATTTATGAGTTCCATTATGATCCTCTCCATGGCTTTGCAGATAAGGCTTGTCAAGCTAATGGGATGGTAATTTCCAGGGTCGGTGGAGGCACCGCCCTTGTGAAGTGGGACCACAGTCGCCGTGCGCCACTCCTTGGGTACGTATCCTGAGGTGAGGCTAAGATTAAACAGCTGTCCTAACTGCGGGTTTAATTCCTCATTGAGTTCGTGGAGCACACAGCCGGGGACACCATCCGGTCCCATGGATGCTGTGTTTTTGCTTTGGAGAGCAGTTCTCACCTGGGCGTTGGAGATGTTTGGGGGGCTACAATCCTCTGGTATAGATATCTCTCCTTTTGGGGAGAGGGGGAGAAGTTTGCACTGAACCTGTCAGCCAGTATGTTGGCAATGTGTGTAGGTTCAGTAATCTTCACATCATTTTGAACTAATTCTGAGCATATCTGGGAGTTTCCTCCTAGGTTTCTAACATAGCTAAAGAAGGCCTTATGATTGTCTTTTGAGTCCTTGGCGATTTTTCTCTCAAAATTTGCCTTGGATGATTTTATGAGAGCTCTTAGTTTTTTACGTATAATGATCAAAGGTGTCTTACCTTTCAAGGATTTTGCTCTATCTTGTAGTAGCTTCCTCCTTTTGTTGTAGAGCTTGTTTATGGCTGGGGTCCACCCGACTGGATGCTTGCCTTTGGTACAAAGAGTCTTAGTTTTGTTTGGGATTGCCTGATCCATGCAGTCCTGTAGGTGCTGGTAGAAGGCATTTGTAAGTGATTCAGCGGTTTGAGTAATGTTTACCACTGGCTCAGGGGCCTTAAAGGAGACCACACTAGTTTTTAGAAGTGTGAAGTCGGCTTTTGAGACGTTTTTCACTGTGGTGTTTTTTATTTCAGGTGGGGGCGGGATGAGGACCTCCAGCGAGATTAGTTTATGATCTGATCTCACCAGTGAGGGGTATACTTCCGGTGTTGAACATTGTGATCCCATGTTCGTGATGATGAGATCAAGTATGTTTTCTCCTCTTGTGGGGATGGTGACTAGTTGACTAGACTAAAAAAAGCTATCTAACTTTTAATGTTACAGCAACACTACTCTTCTTCTGCACACATACCACATGCTTCCCTCATCCTCTCCAATCTAGTGGCATGGGTCCTAGCTTTGCACCATATCTCCATGGCAGCTGTGGAAAAATAGAACAGAACAGAATACCATTATGAATACCAGTCTTGCCTATATCCAGCTTTTAAGCCTCACAAGTACTCTCTGTAGTTGATACTTACATATGTGTGGGGTGTCCTCCATCCTAAATTTCTCCATCCAAGCATTAAGGGTACCCCTATTCCTCCAAAGTGGTGCCTGGATTTGTCACCAGTGCAGGGGATACCGGTGACACTGGTCATAGCCCAAGCCAAGCTATCTCAAGCCGCTGACTTATACTAGGACACAGAATGGTCCCCCTGAAGCAACCTGGAACTGTGGTGTTTCACTAGGAATCCAACAAAAATCTTGGATGCCTGGACACGCCATCTCTGAGCCTATATCTCACATCATCTCTGCAAATGCCTGCCTTGTCTATCAAGAATAAGGGCAATGGAGACTGATAGTCTCCCTCTGGTTTCAGTTATTACCTTTACTGGAAATGTGCACACTGTTTGAAAATGTTGCACAGCATGCACCATCATGCAAAGACAGTGCGCTGAGGTGTGCGATGGTATGCAGTGAGCAACAGTGGCAAGCAATGCAATTACAGGGTTATTTGATGTACAGGCATTTGTATAAATGCGTTAGTCAAATGTGAAGGCCATGCCTGTCCACAGAGTAGAAATATACTTACAGGAATATACTACACAGTATATATACAGTCATGCATTTGATAATAAATGTGATAACACATAGATAAATAACTGACACAATATTAGTGTCTCAGCCTTCATACATATAATTAATATCAGATACACTAGTCAAGTGTTATAAGTAAGAGCGACTATAATGGGAAGTAGAACAACAGTAAACGTGTATGGAATATGCTGTATTTGAACCCAGGACCATGCTAGAACAACAGTAAACATGTATGGAATATGCTGTATTTGAACCCAGGACATGTGTATGGCAGCCCTGCACTTACACCTGTTGTCACAACAAGGCTAAGAAAACACTTGTCTATGTTGCAGTTCATTACTATAAACTATAATGTCACAACAGTAAAACATAGGTTACACACCCTGTACTAGAAGCTAGGACCATCTGTAGTCCAGCCCTACACTTACACCTGCTTCCACAGGATTGCTTACTTGATATTGCCTTTTTATTATTCATTCTTAAGGTCTCACTGTTATCTGTTGCGCAACATCGCTTAGTGGGTTTGCGGGATGCCCATTAGTATTAACTGAATGCATCTAGTTTCTATTTTTGGCTATCTGTGTCCTGTGTGCTCCTGGGCACCAGTTTGTGCACTGCTGTGGTTCATGCATACCAGATAAACACATCCAACTCTAACATTCATTTTCTCTGTTTGAGTGGTGCACTGCGAGAACATGGGAAAAGAAAAAAAGAGAGAGAAAACAGGCTTCAAATCCAGTACAATCTGGCCCCAAAAAGGAAAGTATCAATGCATTAACACATGATGCCACAGAGTCAGTTAAGTAGTAGGAGTGTTTCATAGACTCAATAGTAACTGTCAGACTTTAGCAATGCAGCTTGTTTTTGCGCAAACAGGTATATGCTGCGTGTGTATACACTATGCACTTTACTAATTGTTGCATAATGGGAAACTACATATTATTAAGTATTACTGCTGTTTATTGTCCATTTCTTGTGTATGACATGACAGCCATGTGTTACCTCCCCCAGCCCTGCAACCCTGGTGTCTCTGTACTTTCTCCACACATATATCACCTACACTACAGACAGTAATATCAAATGTTATGTCATATGCAATCCACATCAATCTGGTAACATGCAGAACTACAACTATTGACCCATAAGCCTAACAAGCCTTATCTGCAAGTCTAGGGAAGGGATCAGCATGGACTTTATCCACAGGGACATAGTTGACCTTCAACACACTTTAGTCAAACCATTTTGTGTTTGTCAAGGATAGATTTGCCTATTCAACTTTGTGGACTTCATTGATACTGACCCTGAAGACCTGCATGACAGATAACAGGACATACGTCCTATATTTAGTTATCCAAGGTCTTTGACAATATCCACTATTCATGTCTCATAGTGAAAATGTCCCATCTGGGAGTTAAGCCATACAGTACTAGCTGGATAGGCAACTGGCTCACCAACATACTGTCAAAGTTGAGAGTGCATCTTCACCACTAGCCCACTCACCAGTGGAATACCACAAGGATCTGTGCTGGGCCATCAACTGTGTAGAAACTACTTCCATGAATCACAGCCAACTGTAGGTGGCCTGTGGTTTACCACGTTTGCAGATGACTGTTATTTGGACACACTTAGAGATTCCCCCAAAAGTGATAACATATTACAGAAGAGGCTGACAGAAACAAATGATTGATTCCAAACTCACAGACTCAGCCTTACAGCAAACAATGCCTCATTGTCCTATTTGGGAGTGAAGTACCCCTGCTAATTATGATATACATAGCACCCCTCTCAGCGCAAACACAGTGCTGTGAGACTTGTGAACACATGTTCATAGCAATATACACTTTCATTACTATTTGTCCATAGTGGTGAGACACACATTCTGCATTACACACATCATATATATGGACATCACATCCAAGACCAGAGAGACCATAGCTCTGTTGTACTCCACACTTATCAGACCACTAATTGAATACAAGGCTCCCTTCTGTCTGTACCTCACTAGACAACTGCAGCAACAGGAGAAAATATAGAGGTTTATGACTGGGAGAATGCAGGTCCTCCAAATATCACATACATGGAAAGACCAAAGGACTTGTCACTGTACTCAGTATCCTGCAAGCTGCTGAGAGGTGACCTATGAGTGACATACAGAGAAGTCTCAGACCCTGACCTACTGGAAATGCTGGACATCTGAAAATCAAATAGGACAGGAATAACCTGTGCCAGGGTTATCAACCTAGCCTACGACATAAACAGAACATGTAGGGGAGACAGATATAACCCCCAGCGACTCACACTCCTCTGTTATAGGCTCCCACTTTATGTGAAGCAGTGCTCTTCAATAACCCTGTTCAAGCACAACCTTCACTGCCAGTTGGATGATTGTAAAGTCACCTCTGGGCTGGCAGCTATGTCCCTCATAGACAAGCCTACTTGTTGCTGCTCACAAAATTGCTCTGCTAACAATGACTATCTAAATATGCTTCATAAGGGTACTTGTGTTTTTAGAAAGCTAGGCTTCTATTGTCTCATGTATACTGACAACCATGTACTCATAAAAATTATGAATACAATATTTGAGAGATGCAACTATACAATGAATCTAAAATAAATGCTCTCTCTCTCTCTCTCTGTCTCTTTCTCTCTCTCTCTATCAGGTAACAACAAAACAGATATCAAACAGGTTGTCAACACACACACTTTACCTCCTCAACAGACCAAGTGCAGAACACATAACCTCACATATGCAGAGGTAGTCATTAGAAACTTACCAAAAGAGCAGATACCTTGCAAATGCAAACCTTCTGCACACATTACAGTCCCAATGGAACCCACTACACATAAAAACAAATGTATCAGTGTCTCAGCCATTAAGCCCTTAAGGCAAAACATCTGAAAACTAATGTCTTGGTCATAAGTGAATCCATAGTGAGTCACACTTAAGTCTCTCAACAACAAGCTCGGTTACACCTCTGTCGAAGTTAATGTCTTGAAATGTACCTCACTGGAGTATATGAAGAGAGATATGACTGAGCTCTCAATTTATCTGTCCCAGACAGGTATGTCAATAGCCCTATGCAGCATTCTATCCTCACCCAGGATGATCTCTCAATGCAAACAAAATAATAATTGACTTCAACAATTGACTTAACTACTGGTGTCAGTCCAAAGGGATCCAGTATTTGTCAGCCTGGAATGATATGGTCGACAGACCACGCTGCTTTGCCAGGGATGGTCTTCATCTGTCACCTCTTGCTTTTCGGTTACTGCCCAAGGTACTTGCCTCCCCCATAGTGGCTTTTTAAAGTATTGTCATAAGAACAAAATTCCTGACATAAAAAATATCCTGAAATGACAAACTCAAGATAATGCTGCTTAATGTTATTAAATCAGACACTGAATGGAGGCACTACTTATTGGGAAGATATCACTGTTTCTGCAGTCACAGAGACATGGTTTAGGGCCGCAGAGAGTACTCCAGCCATGAAAGGCTATAATGTCTTCCACATGTTCAGGCCACAAAATGAATATGAAAGAAACAAAGAAGGAGGTATACTTCTTCATGAAAGACAAATACACCTCAAGGCAGTACAGCTCCCTAGAGTTACTCTAAGTCCAACTAACTGTAGGAAATGCTCCCCTCCACATCATTGTTAGCTACAGGTCCATCAACATGAACCATGAAGATCACACAGTGCCTTCCTGGACCTACATGAGTCACTCAAAATACAGCCAAACTCCCTAGGCATGGGTGACTTTAACTCTCCTTCCATTGACTGGGATACATATATGAGCTCAGACATGCTCATCCTAAGGTTCCTCCTCTTTGTAAACACAAATGCTCTAGAACAGTTATTCTACAACCCCACAAGGGGATGGAATATCCTTAACCTAGTACTTACTCACATGGGAGAGCACTGCACCACCCCATGTGTGAGACCCTCCCTAGTAAGGTCTGACCACAAACCAGTCACGTTCAGTGCAACAATTACCCCCCAGGATCCAAAAGGTTGAAAAGTTTCTCCAAAGCAAACTACAGCCTCCTAAGTAATGGCATGCAAAATATCAAACATCCTACCAGCACTAGCAGTAAAGACTCCGATACAGAGGTGTACACAAATCACCTCTATAGACAGCTTTACAAGTGTATAGACTTAGCCGTACTAGAATAGGTTCATGGGTTCATAGGTGTCTACTAGGCTAATGGCCCTGGAGCCTTTACAAGCCTAGCCCATAGGATTACCCTGGCATCGTGCCACCAACCTTAGTTCCCAGTGCCTCTGTCAAGTAGAGCCACTGGAGTATTCCCCAGGGTGAATTTTCTATTTCCCATCCACTCATCAAGATTTCTCTTAAAGAGGACCAGTGAAGTGCTCTGTTTGACATGTGTGGGAATTCTATTCCATAGCATGGAAAGTCTCTGGGTTATGAACCTGTCCCTCCAGCATGTTCTGTTGATTATGGTAATGAGGTTAAGGTCACTGGAGCGTGTGGTGCAGACACATTGGAATTTATTTAGATGTAGCATTTCTAACAGAGCTGTGTCAGACATCACTTTGTAAGTTGAGTAGAGATTGCCTCTAAGTAGGCGACATGAGACAGAGAATAGTTGGAGTTTTTTTGAGTCTGTCCATATAGGACAAGTCTTTAAGGCCTAGGATCCTCTTTGTGAGGTACTTTTGTGACCTATGCAGTTGTTGCAGGTGTCTAGTGAGGTACATGCCAAATGGGGCATTGTACATGATGAATGGCCTGATGAGGGACGAATAGAGAGAGACAATGACCTCTTTCTTCCTGGATGCAAAACCCTTAGTAATGAGATGTGCCACATAGAAGGTCTTTCTGACCACAGTGGCAATGTGGTGGTCAAAAGAGAGGTTGCTGTCAACCTGTGTTCCCAGATCTCTTATAATGCCTTCTATGTTCCATGGACTACCATTGATGTGGTAATTCAAGGGAACTGAGTTTTTCCCAAGGGAGATGACGACATGTTTTTTGGCATTGAGCTTAAGGCCATGGTTCTGACACCAGTTGTTGGTCTCTGTGAGGCCTTTCTGTAGGATGTCAACATCACTTGGGGAGTTAATAATAGCTCCAAACTTGAAATCATCTGCAAACTATGTCAGCCAGAGTCCTTTCGTGTTGGTCTGGACTTCAGAGAAGTAGATACCAAACAGGAGAGGACCCAGGACCAAACTCTGTGGGATTCCACTCGTGACTGGTCAACAGTCTGACTTGGAGTCAGCTACTTTCACACTGTGGGTTCTATCTGGGGTTGATGCCTAGCTTAGTGAGATTTTCTATGATTCCTGAGTGGGGAATGGTTTCAAAGGCCTTGGTCAGATCAAGGTAGGCTGTATGAACCACCTTGCCTTCATCCACAGCTCTGGCGACTGACTCAAAGAAGTCGACCAAGTTGTGCAGGCATGATCTACCCTTCAAAAAACCAAACTGTGTAGGATCCAGAGTTTGAAGATTCCCTATATCCTTGTTTATTAGGTCCATGATGATGCATTCCATAGCTTTGCATATCAGACTCATCAGGCTAATGGGGCAATAGTTCCCAGGGTCTGTAGTAGCTCCTCCTTTATGGAGAGGGATGACTGTAGGAGTGCACCATTTGGTAGGGACAAAGCCTGAGGTGAGGATGTGATTGAACAGGGCACACAGGTGAGGTGCCAGTTCACTCTGTAGTTCATGTAGAACACAGCCAGGGATATTGTCAGGTCCCATAAAAGCTGTATTCTTGGCCTTGGACAGTGCTGTTTTAACTTGTGCAGCAGTAATACTGGGTGCCTGGCAATTTACTGGTATTGTGATTGGTCCTTTGGGTGGGGGGAGAGGGGTAAAGTTGGCACTGAATCTGTCGGCCAGTATATTGGCAATATCTGTTGGCTCAGTATAGGAGGTACCATTGTGCAGTAGCTCAGAGCAAATCTGGATATTGCCGTGGAGAGTCTTTTTATAACTATAGAAGGCCTTGTGGTTGTTTTTACTATCTTCTGCAATTTGGTTTTCATAGCTCACTTCAGAGGATTTGATGAGGGATCTCAACTTTTTGTTGAGGCTGATAAGGGAGTTTTTCCAGTCTTGGGACTTCACCTTATTCCACATCAGTTTCCTCCTTCTGGTATAGAGTTTGTTTATGGCAGGGGATCACCAGATGGGCTTCCCTTTTTTTGGAGGAGAGCATCTTGGTTCTATTGGGCATGGTGAGATCCATGCATTTGTGTATGTGTTCGTACAGTGCATTGGTGTATGATTCGGTGGTCATGCAACTATTCTCCATTTGCATGGGTGCCGTGAAGTTAGCCATCTCTGTTTTTCGGAGCTCAAAGTTAGCTTTGGAGAAGTTTTTCATGATGGTTACCTTTGTGGGGGTGAGAGGGATGTGGATTTCCAAGGTGATTATTTTGTGGTCGGATCTAACCAGGGAGGAGTTGACTATTGGTGTAGAGCAACAGTCGCTCATGTTAGTAATGACCAGGTCAAGGATGTTGCTACTTCTAATGGGAGTAAGAATGAGCTGGTCCAGGGCATTGGAATTAATGAATTCCAGGAAATGTTGGGCAAGTGTATTGGTACATGAGTAGTTTTCCCAGTTAATGGATGGGTAGTTTGTCACCCAGTATGAGTGTGTTAGGTTGGACCCTAATATTCTCCAGGGTGCTTAGGAATGTGGAGTGTGAGTCTTGGGACATGGCTGTAGACCTATAGCAGGCTACAACCTGAATCGCTGTCTTACCCAGTGTTAGCTGCACCTGAGGTATCGCAGATGCATTATGTTGGGCTACCAGTCTGGAGGTGTGTGCATCCTTTATGATTATGGAAACACCACTGCCTTTGAAGCTTCAGTCCAAGTTCTGGGGCAGAAAGGTGTGGAATGAGTTATAACCTGGTAGTGCAGGGATGCTTTCTGCTGCCTTGAACCAGGTCTCTGTTACAGCACAAATGTCGATGCTCTCCATTTTATGGAGTGGTTCCAGTGAGTACATTTTGAGATTTAGACTTCTAACGTTGAGCAGCATGACCCTCAGATTGCATTTGTTTGTAGCTGTTATGGTGGTAATTTGGTCTTTGGAACACTGCCTAAAAAAGACACTATGGGGTGGTAAGAGCCTTGGCCAGTATCCAGAAGCCCAGGGGTGACAGATGCAGGCCATCTCTGGCAAAGCATCAAGGTCTGTCATTCATGTCATCCCAGGCAGACAGATACTGGATCCCCTTAAAATGACACCAGAAACTTAGCCAATTGTTGAAATCAATAATTTTCTGCCTGTACTGTGGTATCATTCTGGGTGATGGTAGGATGCTGCTCAGGGATAGCGACATACCTGCCTGGGCTACATAATCTGAGAGCTCCTCCATGTCTCTTTTCATCAAAACTTGTTCCTCTCCCAAAAAAAAAACAAGCCCCCCTGGTGGACAGCTAGCATAAATAAATTATGCAACATGAGAAAGAAAATGATGTCCAGGAATTAGAGGGAACAGTCTCAGCAAAAGAACACCTACCATAGCTTGAACAAGCAAATGTGACATCTTGTAAAGTCCTCTAAAGCTAATTGCAAAACTAAATTAGCATCCATAGCTAAGGATAATCACAAGGCATTCTTTAGCTATGACTGTAATGTAAAAGGGAAGGTCCAGCTTTGTACCAAATTTATAGTGGATGGTACCAGTCAAACTGAACCTGAGGACATCACCAACCTGTTAGCAGACAGGTTTGGCAAACATTTCACACCCCTGTCTCCAGCAATTATTCCCCAAAGCAGTTCTCTATCTGTTATCTCAAAGAGCAGGTCATAACCTCACTCACCAAGGCTAAAAACACAGCCTCTATGGGGTCGGATAACATCCCAGGCTGCTTACTAAATGATGTAAAGCAAGAGTTAGTGGAACCACTGGGAACTCTCTTCAACCACAATCTAAGTACTGGCTTTGTTGCGGCAGAGAGAAAAATAGCAACTGTATTCCCAGAGTGGGTCCCACAACCAACCCGGGGAACTGTAGACCCATAAGCCTGATCAGCCTTGTCTGTAAGGCCATGGAGAGAATCATCTTGGATCTTATCAACAAGGAACATTTGTGACTTTCAAAGTCTTGACCCAACCCATTCTGGCTTCATTAAGGGAAGGTCATGCCAGTTAAACCTAGCAGAATTTTCAAGTTTGTCACCAAAGCCGTGGATGAAGGCAAATCAGTACATACTGTATATCTTGACTTGACCAAGGGCTTTGACACAATGTCCCACTCAGGCATCCGTGAGAAACTCACCCAGCTGGGGGTTAACTCATACATCATTAGATGGGTAGCCAAATGGCTCACCAACAGAACACATACAGTCATACTTGGGAATGCCACCTCTATCAGCAGACCTGTTACTAGTGGTGTTCCACAAGGGTCTGTGTTGGGCCTCCTACTGTTTGGAATTTATTTCTCCAAAATTCAGGAGATAACAGATGGCCTGTGGCTCACCAAGTTCGCTGATGACTGCAAACTGTGTGCAATCACTGAATTCCCATACAGTGTCAACATACAACAAAATGGGCTTACATGCATAAATAATTGTTGCCAAAGACACAGCCTTAACCTTAACCCAAAAAGCATGCACTATTATCCCTTTCAGCAAAGGAGAGGTACCTGCAAATTGCACTATTAATAATCCATCCCAAGTTCCATCACAGTGGTGACATATTTGGGAATGTAGGTTGATAAAAATGTCAGCTTTGATCATCATGTGTCCACAGTGGTAAGGAAGGCCTTTTATGTTGCACACCTCATAAGTAAGGGCATAGCATCCAATACTAAGGATGTTGTCAATCCACTGTACTCATCCCTCATCTGACAAATAGTAGAGTACAATGCTCCCTTTTGCATGTACCTCACTAGACACCTGCAGCAGCTGGAGAGACCTAAGAGGTTTCTCAGCAAGAAAATCCAGGGACTTCAACACATGACCTACATGGACAGACTGAATGCTCTGACTGCTGCAAGGTGACGTGTGCCTGGCCTACACAACACTCTCAAATTCTGCCTTAATGGAAATGTTGCACCTCCACAAATCAAATGGGACAAGAATAACTCGCTGTAGGGACTTTAACATAGCTTGTGATATCAAGAGGATCCAGATATGGCCACCGCTATGGACCAATCTCCAAGTTCAAGTGAAATTGACTTCATGAATAACCCTATTTAAGTGTAACTAGGACAATTGGATGGGAAATTGTAAAATTACCCCAGGGTTTTACCCATGTCACTCTTAGACAGAGATAACCAGTGCTGGCCATGGATTCATGAATATGGACTACATATCTTGTTGTACAAAGAAACAATGGTACAACTTCACTAGGCTTGAAAAGGCCCTATAGTCATTATCTTTGTATTGTCCTATTTATTTATGTATTTATTTATTTGCAGTTTGTTTGCCAAAGTGGTTCATTGGGCCAAGAAGAACCAGTTTTCAATGGAGTCCTGGGGAGAAAAGTTCCACAATAACAAAAGTTATAAACAAGTAATTATATAACAGCAAATACAGAAGTACAAATAAAATCATAGTACTGAAATATACAATATGAAACAAACAAAGTTAAGAAAAATAAGAATTGTTGTAAATTTTGCTAGTACTTTACAAGGAAATGAATAGGACTCTGGAATACATGAGATGTCTAAGGTATAGAGAGAAGAGGTTATGTGGGATGGGAGCAGGAGCATTCCCAGAGAGATGGTAGGTGTGAGTGAAGTGAAGTCTTGAAGGAAGAGTGACTAGAGATGGTACAGATGGATGGTGGTAGGGAGTTCCACTAACGCGCAAGGGCAAAGCATAGAAGATCTTTGCCAGGGGTACGGGTGCGTTTATGCAATTCTATCAAATTTTGATTGTTGGATCTTAAGGATCTTCCTGGAAGGTACATTTTAAAGGATGAGGATAGGGAAGGACAGAGGGAGGGAGGGGATAAAAATGAGTTTGTGAACATGAGTGAGTTGAATGTATGAACTTATGCACCTATGAACCTAGGGCCATTATGGTAGTAACCTCATATGAATCTATGAAGCTATGGACTTATACAGGCCTGCCAACATCTTGTTTCACTGCCGATGTCATGTACTATAAGTTCAGCTGCAATCTTGCAAAAGTCAGCCTTATGCCGTGGTCCTGTGTACTTAGGTAGGGGTTCTATTCTCACCGCAGTCAAGTGTGTGTGTGTGTGTGTGTGTGTGTGTGTGTGTGTGTGTGTGTGTGTGTGTGTGTGTGCACGCGTGCACGCTCTTGCTTGACATTGCAAACAGCCTTTTACCAAAGTATGTGGGACACTTATTACTATATTCTCAAGACACTGCTGATGTCATCAGCTACATCAGATGTTTGGATAGGCAATCATCCCACCAGGGCATGGTCAGACACTGGCCTGGAGGTCAGGTAGATGTCACCTCATCCTATACAAGACAGATTAGTGACAAGGCTTTTAATCTATCTGCATATATCATGGTATGTTTTGTAGGCCCTGTGTTTTCTTGCTGAGAAAGACCTGTGGTCTGTCCTGCTGCTCCATGTATCTGTTGAGGCACATGCAAAACAGAGCATTATACTGTATTACTGTTCTGATGAGGTTTGACTACAGTGCTGTCATTCAATCCTAAGATCTGAAAATGATGACGTGAAGTATGAGGTGCACCATACATTTGTCCTGGAAATTCATTAAAGAGAGTAGTTAGAAAGTAATGAATGCACATTGCAGTTTCTGACTTCACAACCCTTACAAGAGCATTCCATTGACTATACAGTTGTGAAATTCTGATGCTATCAACTGTCTAACTTTCCAAGGCCAATATAAGTCAAATGTACAATGAGCAGTTCAAAAGCAAAAACACTAAGCACTAATGTTAGGTACACACCATGAGCATCACTCACAGCTTTTGTATTTCTAAATCCAAAAGATAGAAAACAGGGATATGACACAGTTATCATCACTTGCACAGGGTGCTGTGTGAGGTGGCAGGAAGCCTAGGCTGACACAAAAGGTCAGTGAGTGTGTGTGAGTAAGGAGAAGAAGGCAGACATTGGGATAAAACAATGAATGGCCAGTGAGACAAAATGAGTAACTGTTCTGTGTGTGTCTGAAGGGGTCCTCCAGGTGAAATTTGTGTGTGAGAGTCTGCATGAACACAGCCAAGCTCTGTGCTAGCTCTATGTCTTGGTCTGTCAGACAAGCATGGTAGAGGTGGCACTTCATAGTTGTCATCCCTGACCATGAAAACTGGCTCAGCCAGGAGTTGCACTGGCACCTCAATACCCAAGGTCAGATGTAGTGCTACTACCTGAATGTGACCAGTGTCTGCTGGATGGACTTCCTTAACAGGGATACCCAGGACCATGACCACGTGGCTTGCCACATCTGGTTGTGTACAGCACACTCACTAATAGAACAGTGGAAGTAGTGTCACTATGGGATTGTGATTGGGCATGGCCACAGAAGCTGACAGCAGATGATGTGGCTGATCTACAGCCACAAGGATGCAGTTCCCTTCCTAGCAAATGTTCCATCACAGACACTGCTCATTCCATGACAGACACCCCTCAGTCCATAACAGATACCCCTCATTCCAATGTGTTATTCATCTGAATCAGTGCATCAGAAGCACAGTAGAGGCAGTCATGTATGTCAGACTGTGATACATCCACAACCCTGAGTATTTGTCTGGAGCATGTATGGGAATGTACCTGTGCCTCCATGATGGCTCTTAACATATGTTGAGTGGCACAGGAAGTGACACCTGCACCAGGTGGATGAGGGACAGAAGGCCCCCTCCAAGCACCCCATCAATCCTCCTGTGTGCCACCTCACCCACACTTTGGCTATGGCCAGACTCAATAGGCACTGAAGCCACATTAGCCACACTTCCCTGATCAATGTCCTCATCCCCCCTGTCAAATATCTGTGGGCTCACTATACTGGGTAGGCGTAGGCCTACTGGCTGTGTCCCATGGAAATGCAGGGGATGGCTGTATGTCATAGGTTCATAGGTAGGTACTAGGCTATTAGCCCTAGGGCCTATATAAGCCCAGCCAAAAAATGTACCCTGGATTTCGCCACCCAAGAAAATTATTTTCCTGTGCCCCTGTCGAGCAGAGCCACAGAAGTGACCCCTGGGGTGAATTTCCCATTTCCCATACAATCATCAAGATTTTTCTTGAAGAGTGCTAATGAGGAGCTCTGCTTGACATAGATAGGTAGTCTGTTCCAGAGTATGGGAAGTCTCTGGGACAGGAATCTATCCCTCCAGCATGTTCTGTTTATTGTGGTGACAAGGTTTAGGTCCCTAGAGCGTGTAGCTTGGAGGGATTGGCATTTCTTTAAATGGAGCATGTCCAACAGCTCTGGGTTTGACATAGCTTTGTATGTTAGGCAGAGATCGCCCCTGAGTAGGCGATATGCAATGGAGTAAAGCTGTAGTTTTTTGAGACGGTCTGCGTAGGGCATCTGTTTGAGGCCCGTAATCCTCTTTGTGAGGTATTTCTGTGGTCTTTCCAGTTTTTGTAGATATCTTGTGAGGTACATACCAAAAGGGGTATTGTACTCTATAATGGGTCTAATGAGTGATGAGTAGAGGGGAACAATGACCTCTTTTTTTTCTGGATGAGAATCCTTTTGCGATGAGATGAGCCACGTAGAAGGATTTCCTGACCACTGTGGCAATGTGATTATCAAAGGAGAGACTACTGTCCACCTGTGTCCCAAGGTCTCTTATCACATTTTTGGCATTACGTAGACTACCAGCTATGTGGTAGTTCATGGATACAGAGTTTTTACCAAAGGGGATGACAATACACTTTTTGGCATTGAGCTTCAGGCCATGACTTTTACACCAGGTATCTGTCTCAGTGAGGCCCTTTTGTAGTTTGTCCACATCGTTAGGAGTTTCCATGATGGCTCCTAGTTTGCAGTCATCTGCAAACTTTGTTAGCAAAAGACCTTCTGTGTTAGCCTGCACTTCAGAGAAGTAGATACCAAACAGGAGAGGACCCAGGACTGAACCCTGTGATACTCCACTTGTCACTGGTCTGAAGTCGGATTTGGAATCCACTACTTTCACAGTATGAGTTCTGTCCATGAGCCAGTTGGCAACCCATCTTGTGACATAGGGATTTATACCTACTTTAGTGAGCTTATCTATAATTCCAGAGTGGGGGATGGTGTCGAAAGCCTTGGTGAGATCTAGATAAGCTGTGTGAACCATTTTACCCTCATCTATGGCTTTGGTGACTGCTTCAAAGAAGTCAGTCAGGTTTAGGAGACATGATCTGCCTTTTACAAATCCAAACTGGGTAGGGTCCAGAGTTTGGAGATTACCAATGTCTTTGTTTATGAGTTCCACGATGATGGCCTTGCAGACCAAGGTCTGCAGGCTAATGGGGCAGTAGTTCCCGGGTTCTGTCGTGGCTCCCCCTTTGTGGAGTGGGATAACCATCGCGGTGCACCATTCAGTGGGTACAAAGCCTGAGGTGAGGCTATGATTGAACATGGTACTTAGGTAGGGTGCCAGTTCATTCTGTAGTTTATGTAGAACGCAGCCTGGGATATTCTCAGGTCCCATGGATGCTGTGTTCTTGGCTTTGGAGAGTGTGTTTTTTACCTGTGCAGCCATGATTATAGGAACTTTGCATTCTTCCAGTATAGAGATGGGCCCTGTAGGGGGTGAGAGGGGGGTAAAGTTAGCACTGAACCTATCTGCTAGGATGTTGGCAATATCAGTTGGTTCTGTATATTTAGTGCCATTGTGCTGTAACTCAAAGCAGATCTGAGTGTTCCCATTGAGATTCTTGACATAGCTATAGAATGCTTTGTGGTTGTCTTTAGAGTCAGTGCCAATTTTGTTTTCGTAACTAGCTTTGGAAGATTTTATGAGGGATCTCAGCTTCTTACTGAGGTTGACCAGGGAGTTCCTCCAGTCATGGGATTTTACTCTTTTTTGCAACAGTTTCTTTCTTCTGTTGTAGAGTTTGTTTATGGCAGAGGACCACCAGATTGGCTTCCTTTTTTTGGAGGATAACATCTTGGTTCTATTAGGGATAGCATGATCCATGCACTCGTGTAAGTGCTTATAAAGTGCATTTGTGTAGGATTCAGCAGTCATATCTCTATTGTCCATCTGCATGGGTGTCATGAAGTTTGCCACTTCTGTCTTAGGAAGTGTGAAATTGGCTTTGGAGAAGTATTTTACGATGGTTTCCCTAATTGGGGGTGGGGGTGGGATGTGGATGTCTAGGCTGATTAGCTTGTGGTCGGATCTGACCAACGAGGAATTGACCTCTGGTGTGGAACACTGGTTTCCCATGTTGGTAATGACCAGGTCTAGGATATTGCTGCCCCTGGTGGGGGTGTGAATAAGTTGATCCAAGGCGTTGGAATTTATGAATTCTAGAAAATGTTGAGCAAACGAGTTGGTACATGAGTAGTTTTCCCAGTTAATGGTGGGGTAGTTGAAATCATCCATTATTAGGGTGTTGGGTTGTACCCTAATACTTTCCAGTGTATCAAGAAATGAGGAGTGGGAATCCTGGGGCATGGTAGGGGGTCTGTAGCAAGCTACAATTTGGATTGCGGTCTTGCCCAGAGTTAGTTACACTTGGATAATCTCGGATGCATTATGCCGTGCAACTAGCCTGGAGTTGTGGATATCCTTAATGAATATGGGCACGCCTCCACCTTTAGTGCTTCGTTCTGGGTTAGGTGGCCGAAAGCTGTAGTATGAATTGTAGCCTGGTAATGCAGGGGTGTTCTGTGGAGCTTTGAACCAGGTCTCTGTCACTGCACAGATGTCAATGTTCTCCATTTTAAGGAGTGCCTCGAGTGAGTGCATTTTGAGGTTTAGACTTCTAGCATTGAGTAGCATTACCCTCAGATTTTGCTTGCTTGTACCTGTTACGGTGGTTACTTTGTCATTTGAACCTTGCCTAAAAAAGGCACTATAGGGGTGGCAAGAGCCTTAGCCAGTATCCGGAATCCTAAGGGCGACAGGTGCAGGCCATCTCTGGCAAAGCATTGTGGTCTGTCGATCATGTCGTCCCAGGCAGACAAATACTGGATCCCCTTATAATGACACGAGAAGATTAGCCAATTGTTGAAGTCAATCATTTTGTCCTTGTACTGTGGTATCATTCTGGGTGATGGCAGGATACTACTCATGGTTAGGGTCATACCTGCCTGGTATACAAGATCGGAGAGCTCCTCCATGTCTCTTTTCATGTAGTCCAGGGAGGTATGTCTCAGGTCATTCACACCAACATGGACAATGACAGTGTCATATTTGTACTTATTGTGGAGTGACCTGAGTGCATGCATTATGTGGCTGATCCTGGCACCTGACAGGCAGCTGAAAGTAACTTTCTCCTTGTTTAGTCTAGTGAGTGGAACATCAGTGTGCCTGACTATAGAGTAACCTATGACTAGAGTGTTGGGTACGTTGTTATGCCTTATGGGCTGTGGTTGAGTGGCACACTGAGTTTGTGGGCTATGTGTCATTTGGGTTGTGTTGGGGGGTGGAGTTTGCTTGCGTTTATGCTTTGGATGTCCCTGTTGCTTGGGCAGGTTTTTATTGAGAGCCTCCGCGAATGTAGGTGTGTGTTTTATGTTTCTATGTGTGTGTGTTTTGGTGGTGTAGGTTTTGAGGGACTATGTGATAAATGTGGTGTGGTGCAAGTGTTTACCTTCTCCTCTTGACTGTCTAGTCCAGTCTTGGGTGAAGAGAGCTTTGCTTCCAGTTTGGCTATATAAGTGCATCTCTCACAGGTTGTAGTGTTGGGTGGTAGGAGGAGAGGGTTGTCTGTCTACATGAGGCAATTGCTGCATTGCCCCAAGATGACCAGATTCATCAGGTATACAGGAGAAATCACTGGGAGCTGACCCTTAGACATGCCTGGATAGGTGCTTATTTATTAAGTACTAAAAACTGCTTTCCACTAGACAAGTGAGGAAAGTTGAGTGCTGTAGTAATTTGCAGCTTATGTAGTGCTTACAATAAGTTTTGAACAAGTGCTGAGTTCAAAGAAACAGATTTGAGTGCTGAAACTAGAAAACTGGCTAGTTATAAGAAACAAAACTAAGCTGGAAGGCTTGCCTCCAACACAAAAGGACTTGGGGACTCAGAAGCCTACAAACAGTCTAGACCACTTAACAGGAAAGGCAGGAAACAAGCTTAATTTTTTTTTGTTCTCTTTCCCAGATGCTCTCTTTGTACACAGTAGGAGTGCCTGAAATCAGAATATGATCTCACTGCACTCAGTTGAGTGAGCAAATGAGATGGGCCCAGAAGCAGTATCCAAACACAAATTTACAAGAGGGGCGGGCAGTTTCAAAGCCACAAAGATTAACACCAAAACAGAAACAGGTAGGGTGGGTGGGAAAACTAACTGAAGAACAGAGTCAAAACTTCCAATTCAGTTAATATTCATGCAACACAATTAAATCAATTTAAATACTGTATTATTTGAAAAAAGTGCAGATAAAAGGTACTTAAATTCTCTTATACGTCCAGTTGAATACAGCTAGATCTTATCCGGCCAAAGACGAGGTTTTTAAGCAGAAAATATTTCAAACTGTACCACTTAAATAGGCATTGATAGGAAATCAAAGACTGTGGCTACCCCCACACCTGCAATTATTAACGGACAATAAAATTCAAGCAAGCACTAACTGAAGAACAGAGTCAAAACTTCCAATTCAGTTAATATTCATGCAACACAAATCAATTTAAATACTGTATTATTTGAAAAAAGTGCAGATAAAAGGTACTTAAATTCTCTTATACATCCAGTTGAATACAGCTAGATCTTAGCCGGCCAAAGCTGAGGTTTTTAAGCAGAAAATATTTCAAACTGTACCACTTAAATAGGCATTGACAGGAAATCAAAGAATGTGGCTACCCCCACACCTACAATTACTAACAGACAATAAAATTCAAGCAAGCACTAACTGAAGAACAGAGTAAAAACTTCCAATTCAGTTAATATTCATGCAACACAATTAAATCAATTTAAATACTGTATTATTTGAAAAAAGTGCAGATAAAAGGTACTTCAATTCTGTTATACGTCCAGTTGAATATAGCTAGATCTTAGCCGGCCAAAGCTGAGGTTTTTAAGCCTCAATGTTAGATTCAACCTCTGCACCCCCTGACTGTGCCTCACTTTGGCCACCATCATCATCAGAGTCTGTTGATGTACTAAAATTAGGTGGCACAGGATCCGCACTCCTACTGTCATGATCACCTGTGATAAAAAGCAAGAAACAGGAATAAATTAATACCTGCACTACTATAGTGCAATATATGCTAACAACCTAACAGTGCTGCCAGTTATTACAGACAGTACATCAATACACACAACAGTCCTCAGATCAACATCACACATTACAATATTTCCTTAAATTGTTCAGCAGTACTGACATAAAAATGTTTGCCTTACCATCTGTAGATGAAATACTCCTCTGTAGTCCAGACGGTCCTTGAAGATGTTAAACAAGACATAAGGGCAACATTGTCACAATTAACAGTAACACAGGGGGTACTACATTTACCCTTTTATATGTGTATTAAATTTAATGTCAACAAGAATGTGGCTGACAACTCCAACGTAAGCCTATGACTGTAGCAATCTTCAACCCCCCCCCCCCAAAAAAGACATGTGACACAGAATTAACTTATTCATTTCAACTATTTAACTTTATAACAGTTTTCAACTGTTCAGATAACAAAGCCTACCAGGAATCTCCTCCTGAGACATGTTTGCTGCTGTTGTTGCCCCACATCCAGCACATGCTGTTCTGCACTCTCTTGGGAGCTATCTGGATTTCTTACATTGGCCAGGAACTGTTCATTGGGGGTTAGCAGAAGTTCCTTAGCAGGCCCTCTTCTTGTATCCATCTGGTTATGGCCCACTGCAGCTGCTCTTCTCTGTGCAGATGTGATCATATAAGTGGCCCTGTGGCTCACCTGCTCATATATCCTGCCATGGTCACCCACGGCATTCATGGCAGCTACTATTTGGTGCCATATTTCCAGCCTACATGCCATATCTCCCCATTCCCTTTCCAGCAGAAAAGCACCATATTGCCTAAAGCCATCCACAATTACCTGGTTCTTAGCATCAGTGAAGGGGTTTTCTGAGGATTGATACGCCAGGGTGGCATACTCCTAGGTGTCCTAAAAGACATCAGAAGGATAATACACATAAGTATCACATAACTACAAAATAACTGTTTCCAGATAAAACAGAAATGGTAGCCACTCAGCAAAATCTGTTTGTTTGTGCCATAACACTAACAAACCTTTGCTCCCGCCAAAAGAACAGTCCATTCTGATGGCAAGCTCCTTCAGTGTTTTCAGCTGCTTGTCGACGGTTCCATGATCCATTGTTGCTGTTTCGTTATTTATTTGTAGCTCTATAACCTGTCTTAACCATTCGTTTAGGTTAAAACTGTTGGAAAATTCACCATTGCTCTTTGGAAATATGCCGCATTTGAGCCACGTCCATCCATGACGCCATTAATACTAGGTAGATTCCCTGTTCTCTGCCCTCAGTTGTTGATGATGCTGTTGTTACTAGGCAGACTCCCTGTTTTATGCCCTTAACTGTTGCCATAGTAAAGCTCACCATGTCCAGCAGAAGGAATAGAAACATTTAAACCACGCCCTTTGGTGACACTGCTGTAGCTGAACAGATTTCCAGTTCTCTGCCCTGGAGTAATTCCATTTGAAACACCACTTTCTCCATTAGAGGAAAAAAGATCAAGCTGGCTAAATGAAGAACTGGCCCCTGAATTGTTGAAATTTGTGCCGGTTGCCAAAGCACAAGACAGTTGCTGTGAAAGTTTGTGAACAATTCCAGTTAAGTTTGCCACAGATTCAAATAAATCAATCCGATCCTGTGTCACACTACTAATGCAGTACTTTCCATCACTTGACAAACCAAGAAAACAAATACATAAACCAACTAGTAAAAATAAAAAAAACATACCCAAAGCACCTGTAGTGCACAGGATGTTTATTTCTCATTGAGCGCTTTCGTCCAAGAAGTATATGAACTTCTTCAGAATAACAAAAAATGGCAAAAAGCCAGCTCAAATGCAGTTAAATAGTCACATGACTGACTCAATTAAAAAACAAGGCTAGGTCATAATTAACCTTTTCTCCTTAAAGATGCCATATGTAAAAATACTTAATAACTTTTTAAACTTTTGGCTATTTACCTTAAAAAACTTTTTAAGCCACTAAACAGATTCAAAGTATAGTTAAAAAATACTAAACTAAATAGCAAACATTGATTTTAGCTTAAGATAACAAGACATGGATACAGTCTCATTCACAGGGGGAGGGGGAGAGGGTCGTGGAGGAGCAGCAACTGGTAGAGTCCACATTACTAGCTTGTAATATTGTCTACAATTCTTTGAAAGACTTCAAAATATACCACTATAGTGATATGGAAGTCATGGAAGAATCTTACACAAGGAAACTTAATTTTAATTTTGTATTTGACACTAGTAGTAGAGTGGTTGAAGGGACTTGTGCACTTTCAACCCCCCTACACCCTTATATCAACATTTTGAGACACTTTGTAAAATGGAAATAAAGTTAATTTCCAGGCCATTCCCTTATACTAAGTAGTTGAATAGGGATGAATGGAACCTATTACCAAAGATATCTGGGAATAGTGGTATACAGGTCATGAAGCATGATAAGGGTGGGGGGGGGGGCTCGTTGTCATGAATATAGCTGACTATGTCAGTAGAATGCTTACAATACTCTATACAGATGCTTATGAAGAATTGTCTAAAAATGAATGTGGCAATGTGTAAAATTGACCTTGCCCTTAAAGAGTTATTTTTGAATCACCAAATTACTGGGGCACAATACGAATACATGAAAGTTGTATATCCTAGGACACCTACCATCTTTGGAATACCAAAGATCCACAAGAATCCTTCTGAACCCCCATTGAGACCTGTAATTGAGGTTAATGCCTCAAAAACTTTTTTTTATTTCTAAATACATTGACCGGCAAACTAAGGGGATATTAAAAAACTATTCATATCTACTGAAGGATTCTTTGGATTTTTTGATGAGTGTAGGAGATAACTTGCATTCAGAAGACACTATTTTTGTTACGACTGACGTAAAAGATTTATTTTCTAAGACCCCCCTCCCCATGACACTGGAATAGATTGTTTTTTTTTCAATTTCTTTTTTTGCAAACGGATTTGGGACACAACAAATGTCTAACCTTGGGTAGCCTTATAGAACTGGTGTTGGAAAACAATTTCATCTGGTTTCAGGGACAACTCTTCAAACAGAAGAATGGGGTAGCAATGGGCGCAGCTTGTGCTCTGATATTTGCAAACATTGTCATGGCATACTGGGAAGTTAATTTTATTTTTAGCTCCCAGTTCAAGGACTGCTGGTCCCTTTACAAACATTTTTTAGATGACATTATTATTTTGTAGGGACACTAATGAGAGGATAGAACAGTTCTTTAAGTATATAAATGAATCCACAGCGTTCTTGAGGTTTACCGTGGCAGTTGACACTGAATGTGTAACTTTCTAGATGTTAGTATTACAAAGAATAGGGAGAGTAATAAGTTTGAGTCAACACTATATAGGATGCTGACTTACTCAAACTCCCTCTTGCACTTTGTCAGTTGGCACCCTCTTCATCAGAAGAGGTCATTAGTCAAGGGCCAGTGCGTAAGGCTGGCCCTTATGGTTAGTAAAGACAGATGTTTTGTATCAGAATGCGGCAAACTTTTGGAGATGGTGTCTAGAAGGGGTTACCCCAGAGATTTTCTTTCTAGTATTTTTGCAGAGGTTCAAAGGAAGAGAACTGATGGGATTTATATACCCCTACTTGGGACACTGTAAAACCAAGCAATACTAAAACCATCATATCATCATATCATAAGAATGACACCAATTTTAATAAAGCTGTTATTATCCCATATTGTTTGCTATTCAATGATATAAGTGCAATCATATGCAAATCTTGGGCCATATTTGGTGGTCAGCAAGATATTATTGATAAGGTAGAGGAAAGACCTATTGTAGTTTACCAGAAAGATGTATGCATCAAAATGATGTTGGAAAGAACAGTGTATGAAGCTACCAGTGGTAAAATGATGAAGTCTGGTTATTGTACACAACGCAAAAATATTTTGGAAAGTAAAGAAGTAGACATTTGGGGTTATGCCACTTTGTGAATTTAAAAAGGAAATATCACTGTAACAGCAAGAGGGTGATATACGTGGCAAAGTGCCAACAATGTAAATAATTTTACACTGGGAAAACTATTAGACACTTAAAAAACACGATGTATCAACATTTTATGACATTGCAAAAAATGATGACCACAATGCTTTATATAGGCATACTAAGGAATATCCAAATCACACTTTTAAATTCATTGTCATTGACAGTGTCCAAGAGAGACCTAGAGGAGGACCTGTAGATCTGTATTTAGAGTACCAGGAGTTAAAGTGGCAGCTTAGATGTAATGCCGCTAACAAACCTGGGCTTAATGAGACTGTATCCATCTCTTGTTATCTTAAGCTAAAGTCAATGTTTGCTATTTAGTTTAGCATTTTTAACTATACTTTAAATCTATTTTATGGCTTAAAAAGTTTATTAAGGTAAGGAGTCAAAAGTTTAAAAAGTTATTAAGCATTTTTGCATATGGCATCTTTAAGGAGAAAAGGTTAATTATGACCTAGCCTTGTTTTTAAATTGAGTTAGTCATGTGACTTTTTAACTGCATTTAAGCTGGCTTTTTGTCATTTTGTGTTATTCTAAAGAAGTCCTTACTTGGACGAAAGCACTAAATGAGAAATAAACAGTGTGTGCGCTACAGGTGTTTCGGGTACTTTCTTTTTTTTTCACTAGTTGGTTTATGTATTTGTTTTCAATGACCAAGAAACACAGAGAGGTAAGACAGACATCTATATTTGCAAGCAATAATCATAACAGGTTGTGTGATCACAAAGTGCACTATGTCCAAATATAATAAATTTAATAAATGTACAAATAACTGTTTATGGTTTGATATCAGTATACATTCTGTTGCAGTCAGTTGTGTGAAGAATCATTTCAGTTCTTTACTGCAAAGCAAACCTCTCAACATCTTAGAGCAAGAAATCTTGACAAAGACAAAAATAAAGTGGGAAACAAAGAAACAAAAATATGGACAATTTTAAAATATTGCTCTTACAAACTTAGAAAGTTGACAGAATAACAGGTTTTGCATTAACATGTATTTGCATGCATTTTCTGAAGGATATAAAGTCTGAAACTCAAATGTCAGTCATTATTTTCCAATTTCATTCCTCAATAATATGCCAATGATTTGACAGAAAACCATAATTTTATGATAAATGGACGACAAATATGAGGCAAAAATCTGAACATTCTGTGAAAATCTGTACAGTTGAGAGGTATGCTGCAAAGCTATTTGCCCCGAGGCCCTTATAAGCCTAGCCAAGAGTTTAGCCCATGTTTACAGAAGTCAGCTCCCAAAGTCCCTGTCCAGTACTGACACAGGTGGAATTCCAGGGGTGTATTTTCTGTTTCCCATCAATTTACCCAGGTTGTGCTTGAAAAGGGAGAATGACTTACTCTGCTTGACGTGGAGAGGGAGTCTATTTCACAGATGGGGGGAGTCTCTGAGACACAAATCTGTCCAGCCAACAAGTCCTACTGATAACACAGACCAGGTTGAGGTCACGCATATGGGTTACTCAAGTGCTGCTTGACTTGCGGATATGCAGCAGTCCCATCAAGGCGGGGTCTGAGACAGCTTTGTATGCCAGACAGAGGTTACCTCTGACAAGTCTTTATGAAACTGAGTAGAGGGATAAGGCACCCATCCTGTTTTCTGAAGATACTTGGAGGGAGTGTTGAAATCCAGACTTAAGTAGAAATATCTCATGAGTACTAACATTTTCTACTGTGTGTATCATAGATTGATTCTCCTCATTTCAAGTATTTCTGCATTTTGTACTGGATAAGTAGACCACCAAAAACAGAAACTGGATACATTCAATCATTGCTTTTGCATTTGGCAGTAGGTGTAAGTGTATGGGCTGGAATACAGATGGTCTTGGGCTCTAGTACAGTGTGTGCAAACTTTGTTTTACTGTTGTGATATTGCAGTTTATAGCAATGAACTGAAACATGAACAGCTGTTATTTCAACTCTCTTGTGGCAACAGGTGTTACTGTAGGACTGTCATGCACATGGTCCTGGCTCAAATACAGCCTTTACTGCTGTTCCAATTCCTGTTATAGTCACTGTCACTTGTAACACTTGACATAGTGTAGCTAATATTAATTATATGTATGAGGGCTGAGACACTCATATTGTGTCAGTTATTTATTTATTTATTTATCTATGTATTATCACATTTATTTTCAACTGTATGAATGCGGGTAACTGTGTAATATATTCCTGTAAAGATATTTCTGCACTCTGGGCTGCCATGACCTTCACATTTATCACACATACACAACTGCCTGTACATCAAATAACCTTGAAATTGCATTGCTTGCCACTGTTGCTCACCACTTACCATGGTGCACTCCAGTGCACCATGTTTGCATGATGGTGTGCAACATTTTCAATCAGTGTGCACATTCCCACTAAACTCGATAACTGTAACTAGCGTGAAACCATCAGTATCCTTTGCTCTTGATCCATAATAGACATGGCAGGCGTTCATGGAGAGGGTGTGAGATTCAGGGTTCAGAAATGTGGTGTCCAGGAGTGAAAGATTTTTGTTGGACTCCTAGTGAAACACCACAGTGCCAGGCTGCTGCAGGGCAAATATTCTGGTTTCCAGTATAACTCAGAGGCTTGGGATAGTTTGGCCTAGGCTGTGACCAGTGCCACCAGTATCCCCTGCACTGCTGACCAATGCAGGCACCACTTTAGTGACCTATGTCAGAAGACAAGGGGTACCCTAGATGCTTGGATTGAGAATGTAGGATGGAGGACATCCCACACATGTGTAAGTATCAACTACAAAGACTAATTGCAAAGCTAAAAGCTGAATATAGGCAAGACTGGTATTCTGTACTGTTCTGTTTTTTCCACAGCTGCCATAAAGAGAGAGTGCAATATTAGGACCCATGACACTGGACTGGCGAGGATGAGGGAGGCATGTGGTATGTGTGCAGCAAAAGAGTAGTGTTATTGTAGCATTAAAAGTTAAAGATAGCTTTTTTAGTATTTTATACAGTTGTATCAAATTGAGCATGCATATCTCAACTGTAAAGCAAGTATGCATGCATTAGTCTGTAGCGCAAACCAAGAATACAATATTAGACTTTAGTCAGAGTTGGTGGGCTCAAATACCACACTTCTCAACTATAGAATAATGGTTAATTTTTCAACTATGTGTAAATTAATTTTTTTAAGTAAAACCTTTATACCAGTGGCACACATGCCCTGCTGTAAACTGTAATCTGGATAACTGGAACATGCATATTTGCAATATATGCACATGTAAAGGAGTACTTGCAGCAATCTGTAGTATAGTGTGCATCTATTAGGAGCTGCTAGCCTTAAAAATAATAAGCTATCAGTTAAGGGGTAGTAGTTTGAAGAGTAAAGGTTAAGATAATAGAGCCAAATAACTGTATTAATACATTGTATCTTAAATATGAAGGTACTAATCTTATCTGTTATTTTTCTCTCACACCAACCCTTATCTCTCTCTTTTTTTGTTGTTTTATTTTATTATATTTGTCAAAATGTGTCCTTGTCATCCATGTGTACCACATCATGAAATGCTCCACAGCACGGCAGGGTAGGCCTGCTCCACAGGATCCATCTGCCCCGATTTCACCAGCCCCAAAGGATAGGCCTTTGGTTCCCTCCAAGAGCAGTGGCAGGGGTGGTGAGTTTATCATCACCATTGAAATGCAAGGGATGGTAAGTATGGTTGTGCTGCACACTGTTGGTGTATGCCTACACCAGATGGAGGGGCTAATCTCCCTCATTTTATGTAGGACCAGTAGGAGGAGGAGGCATCAAGTGCTCTAGCCAGTACTTGAGTGAGGTGACAGTGATGACAGTCATATGGATGAGGACTCAATTCTCACTGTCAACCAGCTTGATGTCCATGGGTCCTGGATGCCCCCCACCAACCCATCCATGATGACCACCAAATTCCTGTGTCCGTCACCATCCCTATGTCTTGTCTTTTTGTCTTGTCTGGCTGCAATTTCTTCTTCATCTACCCAGCGTACCAGACCCAGACATACATATGTCCCTTCCCCAATATTCCTGTCTTTCTCACCAAAAAAATAAAAAAAAGGAAGACCTGTCCCACAAAAAAAATCATACCATACATAGTTCCCCATTTCACACACATGTCTTCTTGTCTTCTTGACACACTTTATTCAGTCCAATTGGTTATACAACATGATTGTGTTGTGGTCACTTCCCTCTCTGGAGGTGACAGACCAAATTCAGCTAATATTCTGCATATATTATCAGCTTTTACTGTTGAAGAAATGGATAGCTATGGTTCTTTCCTACCACCCTCCTGCATATTCCTTTATTGCTTTTCATTTGTCCCCTCCCACCTGCTCCTCATTTCACCACTGTCCTGTTTCCCCAATTTCTTTTTTTTAATGCATTATTGCACTATGGTGTGTATCGCGCACCAATGAGCACTAACATTAAAGCAAAGTAGTTAAACATATTTGATAGAGTTTTATCTAATAACCAGTACCATCTGGCCTCAAAAAGGAATTTATCACTGCATTAACAACTGCTGCCACAGTCAGGTGTATTTCAGAAACTCAGTACTAACTGCATCTCCATTTTGCCACTGTCTTATCTTCTCCATTGCTTTTCAGTAATGCATTATTAATTGCACCATTGTACAGCAATGGTAAAGCAGAAGTAGTTAAATGTAGTAAATACAGCTGTATTCAAACCCAGTACCATCTGGCCCCAAGAAGGAACATATCACTGCATTAACACCTGTTGCCACAGAGTCAGTTAAGTAGCAGGTGTATTCCCCAGACTCAATACTAACTGTCAGAGTTTAGCAATGCTGCCACAGGAAAAGTTACATGACAGTCCTTTATGTACTAATCATTCTTAGGGTCTCCCATTTTCCCATCATGCAACTCCATGCAAGATAAGCATAGTCAAACTTTCCATTATTTCTCTGTTGCCTATGATTGTGGTAAGTGCCACTTCATGCAATGACCAAAAAAATAATAAAATAATAATAAAAACCTGACAGAGAAAATACAAATTGCACACAAATGAAGAGGAGGTTGGATATTAATGAAACAGAACCTGTAAATTGTGCATTGCTTACTTGCATTTCCAACCCTGACAGACCTACATGTAACACTTTGTAAGTCTAAACTGACACACCCACCTGATGCAAGTATTCACAGTTGCCATCCACTAAACACAAACACTGAGGGAGTGCTTGCATTATGTTTACAACTCTACATGGATCCACTTTTTTTGGGATTCAGCAATTCTAATGAGTTCAGACTTCATTTGCATCTTCACTATGCTGGTAGCCCTGAATCTACACCAGAAGGCAACCATGTCGCTAGGGAAACTGAAGGGGAGCTGAATTGTTTATGTGTTGAACACAGAGGAGTAACAATTTTAAGATGATACACCTGTATTTCATCAGCTACATATTGCATATGCTGACATGTAACTATGAATAGTCTATTTAATGGTGTGTATAATTACTTTGATTAGCACACACCTTTACACTTCTGTCTGCATTGCTTACAAGTGTACTGTTCATTGAGGTGGAGGAGCAAAGCTGTATTTGTGTTATTGCACAAAATATAATTTATGTTGCTATTGTTACTCTCCTTTTGTTGCATCCAGCCTACTGTCAAAAGTTAAGGTCAGTTCTGTACAAATCTCACACATTTTACTTTTTATTCTGTCCATGTTGACTCCTTTCCATGGCTGCATTCCAAAAGTTTTAGAATTCACGGGGAACACCAGCATGGAGTCTACATGATTATTTTATAGTTTGTTGAATAGCTCCAACATGTTGACTTGGTTGATTAGCATGCAATTCAGCTGCTTATAGAGTAATTACATGCCACGGTGTTTACCTTGTTTGCATCGAGGTGTGTGCTGTTACATGATATTTACTGAATTTAAAAGTTTCTGTGCCCATGTGTGCATCATGCCACGATATGCAGATGGTATAAAACCACCATGTAGGCTTTATTGAATCCTACTGAAGATATTATATTTTCAGTACTCATTTCAAGACTAGTAACATTTATTAATTTAGTTTTTATTTATTTATTGGTATTTGATTTCTGAAATGTAACATGAAGGTATGCAAGGCTAGAGTATGATTATGTTGTTAAGATATGAAGTAGTGAGGGTTTATATGGAAAAAGTAGAAGTTGAAATGTAGAATAATAGATGGGTGCTGTTGAGGAGGTGTCTGAGCATGAATGGATATAGTGCAAAGCAGTATGGGAGGGAGGAAAATTTGTTGGTAATAATGCTAAATTTTAGATGAACAATGCAAACAGGAGTATTTGTATGACAGTAAGATTGGGGAGGGTTAGGGAATGGATGTCACAGGTGAAATGCATATGTGGGAAGTATAATGGTGGATTAAGAGGAAATTGATGGGAATTAGGGGTAGGGTAAGGGAATGAAGTGAAGCTGAGTGTAGTGGGCTTCTCATTCTCTGGTCAAATACTACAGACATGAATCAGTTTATAGTTAGTATAAAGCAATTAATGTGAAGGCACAAAGTAGAGCAGGTTTTCTTCATTTACTGTACACAGAAATCAGGTAGCTAGGGAGACTAAGTAACTGGTATATACAGTGTAATCTAGTGCTCAAGAGAAAGGAACAGTGGCCAACTTAGTAAGTGGTCCTTAGAGTGCAAGGACTACTCCTTTGGGGGAATATCACAACCAGCTTCCTGCACAGGGCAGGCATGTATTTGACTAATTAACATTAATAAACAGCAAGGCTTTCCATGTTAAACTTGCTTACATTGCACAATGACAAAGTCCTCAGTGAAAACTTTCTGGGAGTTGGATGTTGCAGCAAAGCTCCTGCAGTATCAGAGTCAGGATTGGATGTGGTGACCACAGGCTCTTAAAGGAAAGACAAGAGAAAAGCACTTCTATTGAGGAAATAAAGTTAATATTTATTCCTAGAGATGGCGGAAGGACCACGATGAGTCAGAACAAGAGAATATGGGGTATTTTAAGAGCAGAGAGATGCTAAGAAAGTTGATTATAGGTTCATAGGTTCATGGGTTCATACTAGGCTATCTTCCCTGGGGCAATTATAAGCCTAGCCCGATTCTGTATGGCTTACGCCACCCCTTAATTTGAGTATACTGTGCCCTTTTTAAGGTTTAGTTTACTGTGCCTCTGTCTAATAGTGACACGGGAGTAATCCCTGGGACAAACCTACGATCCCCCATCCACCTATCGAGATTCTTCTTGAAGAGATTCAGTGAGGTGCTCTGCCTCACATGAACTGGAATTCTATTCCAGAGTGAAGGGAGCCTCTGGGTTATGAACCTGTCCCTCCAGCAAGTTCTATTTATTTCTGTGCTGAGGTTCAAGTCCCTCGAGTGTGTGGCTCTAAGGGATTTAGATTTACTGAGGTGGAGCATGTCCATTAATTCTGGATTTGACATAGCTTTGTATGTCAGGCATAGATCGCCTCGAAGTAGGCGGTATGCAACTGAGTAGAGCTGGAGTTTTTTTAACCGAGCAGCATATGGCATCTGTTTGAGACCCTTGATCCTCTTGGTGAGATACTTTTGGGGTCTTTCTAATTGCTGCAGGTGTCAGGTAAGGTACATCCCAAAAGGGGCATTGTATTTTTTGATGGGCCTGATGAGGGATGAATAAAGGGGCACAATTACCTCTCTTGATCTACATGTGAAACCCTTCGTGATGAGGTGGGCTATGTAGAAGGTCTTTCTAACCACTTTGGCAATGTGGTTTTCAAAGGAGAGATTGCTATCAACTTGGGTCCCCAGGCCCCTAATAACTTTCTCTGTACTTAATGGGTTTCTGCCTATGTGGTAATTTGTGGGCACATTGTTTTTGCCAAAGGGTATGACTATACATTTTTTGGCATTTAGCTTTAAACCATGGCACTGGCACCAGTTGTCTGTCTCTGTGAGACCTTTCTGAAGGATGTTTGTGTCAGCTGGAGAGTTGATTATGGCGCCCAGTTTGCAGTCGTCTGCGAACTTGGTGAGCCATAGTCCTCCCACGTTTGCCTGTACCTTGGAAAAGTATATACCGAACAAGAGTGGTCCCAGGACAAAACCCTGTGGGACGCCACTTGTGACCGGTTTCGAGTCTGACATGGCTCCAGCAACTCTCACTCTGTGGGTTCTGTCTTTGAACCAGTTTGTGACCCATCTTGTAACATAGGGGTTTATATTTAAGCTGGATAGCTTATCTATGATGCCCGAGTGGGGTATTGTGTCAAATGCCTTTGCAAGGTCCAGATAGGTTGTGTGGACTACCTTCCCTTCATCTATGGCTTTGGTGACTGTTTCAAAGATGTCAACCAGGTTCAAAAGGCAGGATCTGCCCTTGACAAAGCCGAACTGGGTAGGATCTAGTGTCTGTAGGTCCCCAATGTCTTTGTTTATGAGCTCCATGATGATCCTCTCCATAGCCTTGCAGACTAAGCTAGTCAGGCTTATGGGGCGATAGTTTCCAGGGTCCATAGAGGCTCCACCTTTGTGGAGTGGGACCACTGCTGCTGTACGCCATTCTGTGGGCACATATCCTGAGTTCATGTAGGACGCAACCTGGGACGCCATCTGGTCCCATGGAAGCAGTGTTTTTTGCTTTGGAGAGGGCAGCCTTCACCTGAGCATCAGAGATGTTTGGGAGGCAGCCCTCTGCCGGGATAGATACTTGCTCTTTTGGGGGGAGGGGGTGGAGAAGTTTGCACTGAACCTGTCTGAAAGGATATTGGCGATGTCTGTGGGTTCAGTGTATTTTTTGTCGTTTAGAATCAACTCAGAACCAGTCTGGGAGTTGCATCCCAGGTTTCTAACATAACTGAAAAAAGCATTTTGATTGTCTTTGGTGTCCTGTGCAATTTTTCTCTCGAAGCTGGCCTTGGAGGATTTTATGAGGGATCGTAATTTTTTACTAGTACTGATCAGAGATGCCTTCCCTATTAGGGATTTTGCTCTATCATGTAGTAGCTTCCTCCTTCTGTTGTACAGTTTATTTATGGCAGGGGTCCACCAGACTGGACGCCTGCCTTTGGATGATTGGGTCTTGGTTTTGTTTGGGATAGCATGACCCATGCATTCCTGGAGATGTCCATAGAATGCGTTTATATAGGATTCTGCAGTTTGGGCCATAGTTTCCACTGGCCCTGGGGCCTTGAAGGATTCCACTTTGGTTTGGAGAGGTGAGAAGTTCGCTTTTGAGAAGTTTTTCACTGTGGTTTTCTGGGCTGGGGGTGGGGTCGGGATGTGGACATCAAGTGAAATTAATTTATGGTCTGATCTTACCAATGAGGGATATACTTCTGGTGTGGAGCATAGAGTCCCCATGTTGGTAATGATCAGGTCTAGTATGTTGTCCCCTCTTATGGGAGTGGTGACTAGTTGTTCCATAGCATTTGAGTTTATAATTTCCAGGAACCTTTGGGTTAAGGTGCTGGGGCTTGAGTAGTGCTCCCAGTCAATGTTTGGGTAGTTGAAGTCACCCAATATAATGGTGTTCGGAGAGATCTTCATGTTCTCCAATGTTTTCAGGAAAGCCGAGTGGGATTCCTGACTTTGAGAGGGTGGTCTGTAGGATGCTATAAACTGAAAAGCAGTCTTGCCCACTGTTAGCTGCACATGGATGGTCTCCGATACTTCGTGCAATGCCACTAAACTGGAGGTGTGGATATCCTTGATAAATATGGAAACTCCCCCTCCTTTTGTGGTTCGGTCCGGGTTTTGGGGCCGAAAAGCATGATATGAGGTATAGCCTGGTAGTGCTGGCGTGCTCTCTAGAGCCTTGAACCAGGTTTCTGTCACTGCACAGATATCGATGTTCTCCATACTGAGGAGAGCTTCGAGTGCGTGCATCTTGAGGTTAAGACTTCTGGCGTTTAGCAGCATTACTCTTAGTTTCTTGTTCCTTGTGCTGTCTATGGGGGTGGGTTTGACTTTTGAGCCTTTCCTAAAAAGGCACTATGGGGGTGGCAAGAGCCTTTGCCAATATCCGAAAGCCCAGTGGTGACAGGTGCAGGCCGTCCCTAGTGAAGCAACGTGGCTTGTCGAGCATGTCATCCCAGGCTGACAGACACTGGATCCCCTTTGAATGACACCAAAATTTTAGCCAATTGTTAAAATTTATCATTTTGTCTTTGTACTGTGGCATCATTCTAGGCGAGGGTAAGATGCTGCTCAAGGTCAGGGTCATACCAGCCTGGGCTACATGATCAGAGAGCTCCTCTATGTCTCTTTTCATGTAGTCCAGGGAGGTACGTCTCAGGTCATTCACACCAGCATGTACAATGACTGAGTCATATTTGTATTTGCTTTGGAGTGACCTGAGTGCTTGCATTATGTGGCGGATCCTAGCACCCGACAGGCAGCTCACCGTGACCTTCTCTTTATTCAGCCTGGTGAGCGGGACGCCAGTGTGTCTGACAATAGAGTCACCTATTACAAGAGTATCAGGTGTGTTATTCAGCCTTAAGGGCTGTGGCTGCTTGGCACACTGACTTTGTGGGTTATGTGTTGTGTGTGTTTTGTTTTGAGGTAGCGTTTGCTTGGATGTCTGCTTTGGAGGTCTCTGTTGCTTAGGTAGATTTTTATTTAGAGCCTCTGAGTATGATTTTGTGTATTTATGTGTTTGGTTCGCTGATGTGGTGGGACTATGTGATACTGGAATTGTGTTGTGTGAGGTTACCTTCTCCTCCTGACTGGTTACACCAGTTTTGAGATGAGAGAGCTCAGCCTCCAGTTTGGCTAAATAGTTGCATCTCTCACATATATTTGAACCTGTTTGGAGGAGGAGAGGGTTGTCCGTGTACATGAGACAGTTGTAACATTGCCTCAAAATTCCCAGATTCACCAGCTGGACTGGAGAGGAAACCATTAACTGACCTTTGGACATGCTAGAGTAATATAGGGAAAATGAATTTAAGACAGACCAATAGAGGACAGGGTAATCATAGAGAGTATAAGAGTAAGTAGTGCTTATGGTTTAATAGTGCTAGCTTGTAGGATTACTTAATTACAGCCATTGATCTTACCAAGGGTAAGAGATCACCTTTAACAGTTTCAGGCATCAAATCCAGCTTCAGAATTAAAGCTTGTCTATAAGCCTGTTTTGTTAACCAGTTACCCATTAGTGTTAGAAATTCTTCATAGGAATCACATGCAAATGCACAGATCGTCCTCTTCACTAAACTAGAAGTACCAGCTAGTAGAAGTAAAAAAAGGATAATGATAATGGCTAACGGTAAAGCTGGGGGGTAATAAAATGGTAACTTAACAGCATTTCATTGTAAGAAGGCAAAGGATTGCCAGGACTACACCTGTAGAGATAACCAGTCAGCTATATCATTGCATATGAAAGAAGACTGCTGTCTAAAAGTAAGGGAAATACATTCAAATAATTATGAGTGGGGGTGTTGATATGTCAATCACTTAGTTTAAGATAGTCCAGGTATTATTTCAACTAACAGGTAACAGGTGCAGGCCATGCCTGGATGGCTTCCACTTTGGCAGGTTCTGGCCTTATCTTACCACTCCCCACTCTATGTCTTAGTTAGGAGACCTCTGCCATACCCACCTGACATTTGCTCAGCTTAATGGTCAACCCTGCCCTCTGTAGTCTGCCCAGCACTTCCCTGATATGCTGAAGGTGCTCTGGCCAGGAATGGCTGTAGATGACAATATCATCTAGGTAAGCAAGGGCAAACCCTCCTGCTCCTGCTAGGATATGATCTACCAGCATCTGGAAAGTTGCTGGGGCATTCTTCATCTCAAAGGGCATATTTGTGAATTCATACAAGCTAAAAGGAGTCACAAGGGCTGACTTCTCTCTAGCACTGGAGTCAAGGGCACCTGTCAGTAACCCTTGGTAAGATCAATGGCTGTAAGTTATTTAGCCCTACCCAGCTGCTCTAGGACCTCATCTGTCCTAGGCATGGGGTAAGCATCTGACTCTGTATGACTATTTAATTTCCTGTAGTCCACACAGAACCTGGTGCTGCCATCCTTCTTTAGCACCAGCAACACTGGGGAGGCCTAGGGACTGTTGGACTCTTGAATCACCCCTAATTCCAACATCTCCTGTACCTCCTCTCTCAGAATCTGTTTGACTCTCTCAGGCACTCTACCAGAGGCCTGCCTAACAGGCCTTTGGGGTCCTATATCCACCTGGTGCTGCCCCAAGTGGGTGCACCCTGGTTTCCCAGTGAACATGTCCCCAAATTCCTGCAACACTGCTCGGATTTCTCGAACCTGGATAGGAGATAGCAGCTGAGACATTATTACCCCTTCCACTGAGGTGTCAGCCTGAGCCTCACTGAGGAGATCAGTCCCCAAGTTTCCCTCAAACTCCTCCTGCAATCCACTGCAAATGCTCAGCACAAGGGCATCCCTATCATGGTAAAGTTTCATGTTAACATGGTACAATTTGTACCCCTGCTTTTTGCCTCGCAGCTCCACCATGTAATTAACATCACTTACCTTTCTTACCACCTTGTAGGGTCCCTCCCAAGCTGCTTGCAGCTTGTTCTGTCTAACAGGAATGAGAACCATTAACTTCTGCCCCACAGCATACTCTCTAGCTTGAGCATTCCTGTCATACATGACCTTTTTCTGTTGTTGGGCTTCTGCCTGGCTCTCCTGGGCCAAGCCCATGAGTTCCCTGAGCCTTGTCCTGAGGTTTAGAAAGTATGCCACAACCAAATCCTTGTGAGACTCGCACTCACCTTCCCACTCTTCTTGAATTAAATCTAGAGGTCCCCTCACCCTATGTTCATACAGCAACTCAAAGGGTAAAAAACCTGTGGATTCCTGGGGAACCTCTCTGTAAGCAAACAACACATGTGGGAAATATTTGTCCTACTCTCTCTTAAACTGATCTGCAAATGCCTGTAGCATGGATTTGATTGTAGAGTTTAACCTCTCAACAAGACCATTAGTCTGGGGATGGTAGGGGGGTGGTCTTCATGTGCTTTACCCTACAGGATGTCCACAGACAGGTCAGCAGGTCTGACATGAAATTGGCACCTATGTCAGTCAGTATTTCTTTTGAGAAACCTACCCTGCTGAAAATCTCTAACAAAGTATTTGCCACCTACTCTGCCTTAGTGGAGGACAAAGCCACTGCCTCAGGGTATAGCTTCATGTAATTCACTACCACTAGGATATACTTTTTCCCTGTAGAACTTGGGGTACTCAGAGGACCCACAATATCCATAGCTACCCTCTGAAATGTTTCCTGAATCATAGGAAAAGGCATCAAAGGAGCTCTCACCTTATTTCCTGTCTTGCCTACCTTTTGGCAGTGCTCACAGGTCCTGCAGTACCCTGTCACTTCTCTGGAAATTCCAGGTCAATAGTGGTTCTGCATAATATGCCTCTTTGTACGTTTTATGCCCATATGACCTGCAAAGGGAATATCATGGGCTATGACTAGAAGCACCAGATGGTAGGCTCTAGGCAATACCAAGTGCTGTACTCTCTCACCTTCTAGCCCTCCCTCAGGGGTCCACTCTTTGTATATTAACCCTTTGTCCCAGTATACAGATTCCCCCTTTCCTTGAGAATCAGGTGCCTCCCTAGCTATCTGCCTCAGGCCTTGCAATGTAGGGTCTGAGAGCTGAGCCTGTCTCAACTCTCTCCTTGCAACCCTACTCAGCTCCCCTTCCACAGGAAGTCTGGCATCCTCTGACAGTGGTGCCTCAGTGTCAGCCTGGGTACTACTACTCACCTCTACCTTTGCAGTCACTCTGTCCAAGGGACCATCAGTACCCTGAGCAGCTGTGGTTCACCTTCAGTCTCACTGCTACAGGGTAGCTCCCTTCCTGAAGTAACCACTTCACCAGTCCTGGCTGCAAGTATGCAGTCTGTCTGGGCCTCACCCAGGCTACCAGACCCACATGATTGTCTCCTAGCCTGACTGTTTGTAACTGCATAAACATATGGTACTGCCTCATGCAAATCCTTCCCTATCAGGACATCTGCAGGATGGTAGTTCAGTACTCCTGTTGTCTCAAGACAACCTACTATTGGTATTGTGTCTTTCCCATTTACTGGCTCCCCCACCTTTTGTTCCCCACCTTGCCTCTGTGGACACCTGTATGCCACATGGCCCCACTGGGTGCATTCAAAACATTTAACCCTAGCTCCTAGACGTGTACCTGGACTAGTGGCTTCCCCTGCTACTGGCAGATTCGGTTGGGGCAGTCTTTGCTGCCCACCATGGGTTCCTTTAGACCCATGAGCAGTACTAGGGGTCCCTTTCCTGTGCAGGGCTGACCTGACTGCCAGGTATAGGTCTCCCTTCTTCCCCAACTCATCTGAAGTAGCACACAGTCTATCAGGTAATCAGATCCTCATGTCCTCAGGCAAAGTGCTAAGGGCTTGTTCTCTCACCAAAAGTTCTGCCAGTCCTTCAAAAGTGGTGACCTGACATCCACTCACCCACCTATGGAAATAAGGGCTCAGTTCAGCAACATATTCACACACACTTTCATCTGCCTTGCGTCTATGCTCCCGAAACTTGTTCCTATACATTTCAGGTGTTAGCTTAAAGCATTCTAACAAAAGACTTTTTACAGTGGTATAATCAAAATATTCAACATCAGACATTTTTGACAAAACAGTTACAGCTTTACCATGGAATAAGGGGGTCAGGAACCGTACCCAGAGCCTTTGGTCAACACTATACTGTTTGCATACCCTCTCAGACATATGAATGAAACTATCAAAATTATCACCCTATGTAAATTGCGGAAGAAATTTACTGACCTTTTGTGCTTCTGGGGTCCAGTTATTTCCTTCCCCATTACCTCCATGACTCTGGCAAAGTCAGCATTTCCCTCTAGTGACTCCGCTGTTGCTCCTTTTCCTTGGCTTCTATCTCCAAACGCCTGGCCTCCAACTCAAGTCTCTTTAGTTCCAGATGGATTTTTAAGTCCTCTGCAGAAAGGTTGAGCTGTCTATTCTCCGAGGGTATTATGTCTCCACTGCCAGTCTTATTGTCCTCCTAGTTGCTGTTTTCTGATGCAGCTGTAACCAAGGCTGCAATCATGTCTGCCTTAGTCAGGTTTCCATGCACCAGTCCCCTAGCCTGGCACATCTCTGCCAGCTGGCTCCTTGTCAGCTTTCCATACTCCTCTGCTGACATGTTTCCTGCTCACCCTGACTAACTAAGGTAACAAAAGAAATAAAACAATTCTGATCTCAACTCTGAGTATTCACTGTGTGGCTGATTTAGAGTACAAAACACCTTCAAAGCTCACTGTACACAAGCTACATAAATTCACTCTACCCTCACCACTACAAGCCAATTAGTATTTGCCAACCAATTAAAATATGGTGTGGATATCCCACCACTGCCAAACAATTAATATGTGATGCCCGTGCCCTGGCCCAGTGATCAAGGAGCCTCAATCCTCATCACTAACACCAGTAAGGGGTGTCTCATATAGGAGGAAAGGATAACAAATACACACAGTAAAGTGCAATTTCCCTTAAGAGCACTCAGAGATCACAGTCAGTCTGGGGCTGGTCACTCCCTTCCTCTCCAGGTCCCTAGTAAGACTCCCCACTGGCACAGCTATGGGGTCTGGATCTCAGCATAGTGGGCAAGCTAAAATCTCCAGCACCCTTTCTGTCCAACCAGTGCTTCATGTCCCAGCCCAAGTAGCTGACACACACACACACACACACACACACACACACACTTTGAGAAGAGTTTATACAACCACACATACACTCCTGCGGAAGGCTGGCACAGGTTCTCAAGCTGTGCCCCTTTTTCACAGACTATACAGTAGTATCAGCTGTCACCACCCACTAATATTTATCAGCTACTCAAAGGCCCTTAAAAGGGTGTTCAATTATTACTGTGCACTATGATTATCCAATTGGTAGTATAACTAAACAGTCAAGGCTTATTAGAGTGACTTGGTACAGGATCGCTATATACATGCAATGTACTCTTAGAGCTTAACTTATCTCTGCACAAAACAGCCACAGTTGAAAGGTTTTTAAAATATTTAATAAATAATAAAAGCACAAGACAATACTTATTACTACACAGTGCTAGTCAAGAGTTCAGAGATCACAGAGAAATACTTAAAATAATTCAGTAGCACAGTTCTGACATCACAGAAAAACACTTACTGTAAACTTTCTAGTTTCTAGCTATTTCTAAGAGAAAACACAAATCTAAGATAAACTTGCATACAGAGCAAAGGCAGAGTGCTGATGAGTTGTATGGTCAAGACAAAAATACTTTATGCTCTCTGATTCTCTCTGTTTTTAAAATCACATTCCTGGTTCACATTACATCATTCTTCACACTTCCCTGTGTTCCCAGGCTAACAGAAACTACATTTACATTCTTTAGTAAGCTCACACCAGGTCAGGAAGCACAGCCATAAAGGACATTTATGCATGCAAATTCTGGCCATTGACTTGGGCCTTAAAACAATAGCAAGAATTCCTTCACCTAGACAGGCCGGAGCCAACTTTAAAGATCAAAGATAGTCATAAAATGCTTGCCTTCGCTTCCTTACAGCAGAGTGCACTGTTGTTACATTATTTTCCAGTTCCACATGTAACACTATGTTTACCATTTAAGACAAGCCTGTGGTTTACATTAATATTTACAAATGACAGCATTATCTACAAAATTCTATCTGGCTAGGCTGGCAGCCTTCACAGAAGCAATGAATTCTGTCTGCGTTTCAATGCTAACCAAACTTCTGTCTCTCAGTCAGTGAATTATGCAGGTCACCAAAGGCATATAGTCTTTCAGGGGGGATTCAATAAAGATTACATGGTCATTTTTCACTGTGTGTACATTGTGCCAAAGAGTTTTAGATTCAGTAAGCACCGTATAGAGGCACATACACCCGTGCAAGCAAGGTAAACATTGTAGCATGCTAATTGCAGCATAAACAGCTGAACTGTATGCTAATTAACCAATCCAACACAGTGGAGCTATTCAACAAACTATAAAGCATCCATGTAGACTCCATGCTGGTTTCTCTTGTGAATTCCAAAACGTTTGGAATACTGCCACAGAAAGGAGTGTACAAGAACAGAATGTTAGGGACTGCTGCTTTAATTCATTTGAATGTGCTACAGGCTGAAGCCAATGCTACTAATAGGCCTAGGCCAAGAAGGAGAAAAGGTTTCAGGCCCCATTTAACTTTTCACAACTTGCATGATGTGGAAATTGTAGAGAGCTACAGGGTAAACACAGACACACTGCAGGAACTCTACGACCTCTGCCATACTCAACTCAGACCCAGATCTAACTGAGGGGGACACGTCCCACTGGAGACAAAGGTATGTGTAGCCCTTAGAAATGTAGCTACAGGTACCTTTCAGAGACCAGCAGGGGACATGCAGGGGTGTTACAGGTATCAGCATCCAAGATCTTCCACCAATTCCTGAGTGCTGTGCTCCAACACACCAGTGACCACATATATTTTCTCCATAGTTCTGAGGAGATGGCCAGAAATATGCAGGAGTTCTACCATGTAGCATGCTATAGCACACTACCCTGAAGAAGTGAGTGCCATAAATTGCACACATATAGAAATGAAGCCAACATTTGGGGAATACTGTAGGCTCTACATAAACAGACAAGGCTACCACTCTATCAGCTGCCAAGTCATGTGTAATGCAAAGGGAATCATGTGTGCTGGCAACCCTGACAGTTACTATGAATCACATATCTGGCACACCTCCCAACTGTATTAGATGTTTGCTAGAGGGGATATATCCCAGAGAGCCATTTACTGGGGGATGCAGGCTATGCACTGGAACTGTGGCTGATGACACCCATCAGAAATGCACACACACCCATGGAAGAATGCCATAATGAGGCACACGCTCAAACCAGAAATATCATAGAGAGTGTTCTTGGGCTGCTGAAGCTACTGTTCTACTGCCTAGATACATCTGGAGAAACCCTGCAGTACAATCCATGGACATGTACAGAAATATTCACAGTATGTGCCATGCTATACAACATTATCCTGAGGAAACAGCTTCAGCAGGATCAACAGGGGAAAGAGGCACACATCCCACCACCAAGGCCAAGGTCACCATAGCCACAGGCAGATGCGGAGTCAGAGAGGAACCACCACCTGCTGTGGGTGTAGGCAGGTGTAGACATGCTCAGTATGCCCTTCCATTGGCTAAAAGACAAAGTACAGCATGGTCACTCACCACCTAGTTGCCTAAAACCTTCCTCCTACTCAAATGCATATAGTAGTATTAATGCCAGGCAACATACACAACCATTACTTCCCCATGTATTGGCTTGCATCAGACGCAGTCAGCCTTGAACTAAAACTGCGGCAACTGCTGCATTTACAAGGTAAGTCCTGAACCTGGAGTGTATTGTTTAATAATATGAATTTGTGTCATATCCCTGTATTTCATTAGTTGGTACAGTAAGCAAGTAAACGGTGGGAGATTTGTACAGAAATTACCTGAACATGTGACACCAGAGACTTATTTGACTTATATTTGTTCATTACTAAGTAGTAGGCCTCAGGCATCAAGGATTCACACAATCATACCTCTCAAAAGTACTGATGATCAGTGCATGCCTTCAGTTTTGCATTATATGTTTGTACTGGAAAATCATTAAAGAGAAATGTTAGAAAGTAATGATGCACATTGCAGTTTCTGATTTCACAACGTTCACAATCATTCACTATAAAGTTGGGAAATTTTGATGGCATCAACTGTCTAACTTTCCAAGGCCAATATATGTCAAAGGTACAATTAACAGTTCAACATCACAAATGTAGATATACTAAGCACAAAGTTAGCTATGCACCCTTAACATCAGACACAAAGCTTATGTATCACTGAATCCAAAAGATAGAAAACAAGGATATAGCACAGTTATCTTTTCTTGCACAGAGTGTTGTTGGGGGGGGGGGGGGGGGGCAAGTCAGTGAGTGTGTGTGAGTAAGAAAGAAAAGCAGGCAGACAGTAGGATACACAAACAAATGGCCAGTGAGACAGAATGAGTAACTGTTTTGTGTGTGTGTGTGTGTGTGTGTGTGTGTGTGTGTGTGTGTGTGTGTGTGTGTGTGTGTGTGTGTGTGTGTGTGTGTGTGTGTCCATAGGGGTCTTCCAGGTGAAACTGGTGTATGAGTGTCTGCAAGATCACAGTCAAGCTCTGTGTTAGCGCTACATCTTGGTATGATGGACAGGTATGAGCCATGCATAGTAGAGGTGGTAGTTCTTTGTTGTCATCCCTGACCATGAAAACTGGCTCTGCCAGGATTTGCACTCACATATTAACACCCATGGTCAGATGCAGTGCTGCTACCTGAATATAACTGATGTCTGCTGATGAGCTCCCTTCGTGGGGACACCCAGGACCATGACCCCATCGCCCGCCAAGTCTGGGTGTGGACAGCACACTCACTGATGGAGCAGTGGAAGTGCTGCCACTATCACAGCATGATCAAGCATGGCCATGTTGGCTGATAGCAGATGATATGACTGACCTACGCCCACGTGGATACTGTTCCCCTCTCAGCAGATGTTCCATCACATACACCGCTCATTTCAAGTTCCCATTCATCCAACCACTTAAATCGGCAACACAATGGGGGCAGTCACCCATGTCAAACTGTGCCACATCTACAACTCTGAGCATTTGTCTGGAGCTCCTATGAGAATGTGCTTGTACCTCAATGATGGCCCTAAACATATGTTGAGTGGCACAGGAAGAGACACCTCCACCAGCTGGAGAAGGAACAGCAGACCCCCTCTGAGCACCCCTCTCAACCCTCCTTTGTATAGATCAGCACATATATTGAACCTATTCAGCCACTGTAGCCAGATAACACATGCATATAAGTTACTCAGCACATGCGAAATCAGTGCCATTTTGTATAGTCATTCAGTGTTTGTGCTAGCTTGAATGGAGTTGCATATGTGAGTGTGTTAGAAGTAATGAGTCAGTCAGTAAGCATATGAAGTTCAAAGTATATGTTCCAGTTACACCTCCTGATGTGTTTATGTACAATAAAATACTTAAACCCATACAGTGCCTTAGTGTCTCATTTGAATACACAAGACATGTGACACTGTGTGGTACTTCACCCACATTTTGGCTATGGACAGACTCAACAGGCTGAAGCCAAAGTAGCCAAATGTCCCTGATTAATGGCATCGTCCTCCACCTAACCAATATCTGTGGTCTCACTGGAATGGGTAGGTGTAGGCCTCCTGGATGTGTCCAGTGAAATTGCAGGGGATGGCTGTATGTCAATCTCAGTGTCACATTCACCTTCTGCACCCCCTGTCTGGCCCTCAGTTTGGCATCATCAGAGTCTGCTGATACCCTGATCAGATGGCAGAGTCCCCACACTTTCACTGTCATGATCACCTGTGATAAAAAGTAACAAACACATGACTACATTAATACCTACACCACTATACTGCAATATATGGTAAGAAAGTAGCAGTGCTGCCACTACTGCAGACAGTACAGCAATACACACAACAGGCCTGGCATCAACAGCATACACTAAAATATTTCTTTAAATTGCTCAGCAGTACTGACATAAAAATGTTTGGCTTACCATCTACAGAAGAGATTCCCCTCTGTAATCCGGATGGTCCTGGAAGAAGTTAAGCAGGAGGTAAGAGCAACATCATCACAATTAACAGTAACACAAGGGGCAATACGTTTACCCCTTTATATGTCCATTAACTATACTTTCATCAAGAACATGGCTGACAACTCCAACCTAAGCTAATAACTGTAGCAATCCTCAACCCCCCCCAAAAAAACAAGAGATGTGACACAGAAGTAAATTCTTGATTTCATTTGTTTAACTATACAACGTTATTCAACTGTTCAGATACCAAAGACTACCTGTAAGCTCCTTCTGCGACACGCTTGCTACATCTGAAACTGTTGCTCCACATCCAGCACATGCTGTACTGCACTCTCCTGGGTGCTGTCTAGATCTCTGATATTGGCCAGGAAATCTTCATTGGGTGTTATTGGTGGTCCCCTAGCAGGCCCTCCTCTTGTAACCATCTGGTTATGGCTCACTGCAGCTGCTCTCCTCTGTACAGATATGATCATGTCAGTGGCTATGTGGCTCACCTGCTCATATATCCTGCCATGGCCACCCATGGTATTCATGTCAGCTACTATCTGTGCCATATTTCCAGCCTACATGCCATATCACCCCATCCCCTTTCCAGCAGAAAAACACCATATTGTCTAAAGCCATCCACAATCACCTGGTTCTCAGCATCAGTGAAGGGGGGGTCTCTGAGGATTGACACACCTGGGTGGCATACTCCTAGGTGTCCTAAAATACATCAGAAGTATAATACACATAAGTATCACATAACTACAAAATAACTGTTTACAGAACAAACAGAAAAGGTAGCCACCCAGTATTACCCACTGGAGAAACATAAAACAGTCTAGAGATGTGAAAAAACAAGGAGCGTAACAAGAGCAACATATCCTTGTTTGTGCTATAACATTAACTCAACTTTGTCCCCCAAAAAAGAACTCTCTATTCTCTAACACCGTTGGTAAATCCTGGAACTCTCTTCCCAGCGACCTAACCTCACTACCATCACTTACGCAATTCAAAATCAGGCTTAAATCCTACCTTAAAACACATTGGCTATGCACCTGTCTTAACCCAGACTAACAACTCTTGTCTTCTCACTAAATCTCTAAATCTTAATGTCTGTATAATGTACCTGCATACTTGAATCCAGAAGCATAACTTGTCTTTTAACTAATCTGGACTATCTCTTATATCTTAATATCTCTCTTATGTCACTCTAGTATCTTATGTTAACACACTTCTTTCTAGCATGTTCCTGTACTGTACTTATTTACTTACCTGTTACCCAACTATTTATTTCAATATGTTCTTTTTTGCATAATATAGCTAAATTGTATATAGTACTTCTATTTGTTAAACTGTGAATTTATTTACTGTTTTTATTTGATTAACGTCATACTTTGTTTTGTACTCTCGAGGAGCTTTTCTCCCCGGGCCTCTGCTGAAAATGGATATGTATCCAGCTGGACTAGCCCGGTCAACAAATGTAAAATAAAATAAATAAATAAATAAATAAATAAATAAAGTGTACCCTTGTTTGTGTCATAACATTAACTCACCTTTGTCCCCCCCCCACCCAAAAAAAGAGAACAGGAAAACTGCACATTTTGCTAACAAACCATCTTTGAAATGCTAAAAGTGCTATCAAAGAAAAAACTGTCCCTGAAACATTTGTACATATTTATCACACATCATTTCATATTTATCTATTGGCAATCATGTATACCTCTAAAATGGCTTGGCAAACATGCCCATGCCATCAGTACACTTCTAACTAATACATACAGATAAAAGTGTAAAAGCCTTTGCTTCAGATTTTTCTTAATTACATTCCAGCATATGCAGTATGTAACTGACCAAATGGTGGCATATCTTCTGAAGTTCAGTACTTCGCTGTAGAGATATATCCTTAAGTAATAGCATTATCTGCAGTCTTTCCAACATAAACAAGTTTCCTCACCATCAGTTGGCCTAGCTACATGGTTGCCTTTTTTATATATGGTGTAGATTCAGGTCTGTTAGCATGGTGAAGATGGAAGTGAGGTGTGAACTAATTAGAATTGCTGAATTCCAAAACAATTGGATCTGTGTAAGAGATGTAAACATAGTGTGAGCATTCCCTCAGTGTTTGTTTTTAATTGATTGCAACTGTGAGTGATTAGTGGTTGGGAGAAGGAAAACACAATAGCACTGCAGCCTGCCTTACTTTCACTCAGTGTGTCAGGTTAGATCTACAAAGTGTTAGATGTAAGGTTGTAAATGTAAGTAAGCAGCACGCAATTCACAAATTATGTTCCTTAGCATCCAACCTGCCATTCATTTGTTGGCAACGGCATATGATATTATTTCCACTTGATATCCTCATACATTTTAAGGTCAGTGATATAGAATGGCTTACACACTGCATGTGTCAGATTACTGCTCAGATAAATGAAGAATAGCCAACAAACACAGAAATGTAAGACAGATCTGTATATTTGCAAGCAATAATCATGACAGGTTATGTAATCATTAGGTGCGGTACATCCAAAACTAATAAATGTGCAAATAACACTTGTCTGGTTTGATATCACTGTAGATTCTGTTGCAGTTGGTTGTGTGCAGATTAGGATCATTTTTTTGCTGCAAACCATTAGTGTGGCAAAGAGGGATAAGGCACGGCTGCAAACTGTTTGTGTGGCAAAGAGGGATAAGGCACCAGTCCTGTGTTCTGAAGGTGTATTGGAGTGAGAGTTCAAATCCAGACCTATGTAGAAATATCTCATAAGTGCTAGCATTTTCTAGTGTGTATGTCATAGATTGCTTTTTCTGAGGTCAACTACTGCTCCTTCTTTTTTCTTTTTTTTGGGGGGGGACTGCTTAATGCACCACTTAGCATAAACATGGGAAACGGAGACAACTGAATGTCAGGTTTGACTGTGCTTATCCCATTTGCATGAAGCACAGCACTGCACAAACTGGACAACTGGCCAGGCAGGACCCAGACAGCCAAATATAGAAACTGGATGCAATTAGTACTATTGAGCATCGCTCAAACCTGATGAGCAATATTGCATGGAGGTTAACAGCAAGACCATAAGAATGATTAGTAAAATATGGAACACTGTGTAATTAGTCCTGTGGAAGTTGTTGTAAGTGTAGGTCTAGAGTACAGATGGTCCTGGGTTTTGGTATAAGGTATGCAACCTTTGTTTTACTGTTGTGATGTTGCAGTTTATAGCAATGAAATCAAACATAGACAAGTGTTTTCACAACCTTCTTGCTGAAACAGGTGTAAATGCAGGACTGCCATGCATACGGTCCTGGGTTTGAATACAGGATATTCTATACCCTTTTCTGTTGTTCCACTTCCTATTATACTCACTCTTACGTATGCCACTTGACTTAGTGGAACTGATACACTAGTATTGTGTCAGTTATGTGTGTATATATATATATATATATATATATATATATATATGTATGTATTATCACATTTATTATCACATGTATGACTGTTGGTAGACTGTGTACTATATTCCTGTAAGTATGTTTCTGCTATCTGGATTGGCATGGCCTTCACATTTGCCTAACACACAAACACAACCTTTAAATTCTGTAATGCCTCATTACTTGCCACTGTTGCACTCCACTTACCATCATGCAAACAAGCTGTTGAGAGGTGTGCACTGCTGAGCACCATTTTTGAGCAATGACAAATAGAGCGCAACATTGTCAGTGTGTGTACTCCCAGCAAATGAAATAACTGGACTTGACAGTAAAGCATCATTCTCTGTTGCTTTAGATCCATGGCAGACATGGTCAGCATTGGTGGGGAAGGTATCAGGCTTAGGGCACAGAATTGGGGTGTCCAGGATTCCAACATTTTTATTGGACTCCTAGTTAACAGCAGGGGGACTATTCTGGCTTCCAGTATAAGTGAGAAGCTTGGGATAGTTTACCCATACTGTATCAAGTGCCACCAATATCCCGTGCAGTAGTGACCAATGTAGGGATCACTACAGTGACCTACAGAGGAGGAAGAGGGATACCCTCAACCATAGGACTGGGGAATTTAGGACTGTGGACATTCCACACTTGTGTAAGTATCAACTACATTGAGTACTTGTAAGACATAAAAGCTGAATATAGGCAAAACTGGTATTCAGAATGGAATTCTGTTCTGTTTTGTTTTTCCACAGCTGCCTGTGATTAAAATAGGTAAATGTCTTAACCCATGATGCTAGATTGGTGATAATAAGGGTAGTCCTGCCCTGGAGGCTGGTCTAGTGGTACCCTCCAGGAGCAGTGGTGGAGGTGATGATTTTATCACATGTGCTGAATTGCCAGGGATGGTGCATAGGGTTGTGTTCCACACTGTTGGTGCACACCTACCCTGGCTGGAGATACTGCTTGCCCTCATTTTTCAGCATACCAGGATGAGGGGAAGGAGACACCAAGCACTCCAGCCAGTGGCAGAGTGAGATGACAGCAATGACAGTCCAGTGGATGAGGACTCAATTCTCACTGCAACCCAGCTTGACCACCATGGGTTTGGGATTTCCCCAACCTCACCCCAGTCATGGTGTCCCCCAACCTTTTGTGTCCATCACTGTTCCTATCTCTTGTCTCATTTATCTTGTTTGTCTGCAATTGCTTCCTCGCCTACCCAACTTACCTCACCCAGACATTCCTACATTCCTTCCTCAACATTCTTCTCTATCTACAAAAAAGGCACCTGTCCCACAAAATAATAGTCCAGTACATAGCTCTCCATTTTGCACACATTTCTTCATGACACACTTGATTCAGTCCAATTTACTATACAACATGATTTTGCTGTGGTCACTCCTCTATCTGGAAGTGGCAGTCCAAATTCAGTTAGTATTTTCCACATATCTTCACTTTACACCATTAAAGAAACGGATAGCTATGGTTATGTACTTTTCTTCCTGCACATTCCTGTCCTGGTTTCCATTTGGTCTTCCCCCTGCTTGCCCCCCATTTCACCACTCTCTTACCTAACCATTTTACATCTTTAAGGCATTTTTGTTTGAAGGTGTGTATTGAGCACCAATGCGCAGCAATGGGGAAAAGCAGCAATGTATTTACATTCATTTAAAAAGTGCTAGATAGGGCAGCGATGTATTTGAAAGTATTAGATGCACCTATATTTAAACCCAATAGGATCTGGCCTCAACACGGAATGTATTTAATGTATTAACACATGCTGCCACAGAGTGAGTTAAGGAGCAAGTGAATTTCATAGACTCAGTACTGACTGCCGGACTTTAGCAATGTAGCTCATGTTTACACACTACTTACCTAAGTGCAAACATGTGTATCTCACATATGTATACACTTTGCTAACCTTCGTGCAAACCTGCTGTTTGTTACTTTATGGAAATTTATATATTATTCTGTATTACTGGTATGTTTCCTGTCCTTTCTCTGTGTATGACATCAAATTACATGTGTAAATGTAATAAACCGTGGGCCCTATCTAACAATATGTCATATATTTACAATGCATCCATCTGTTGCCACCCACCTCCCAGCACTGCAACCCTTGTGTCTCACTACTATTTCCACACATATATCAACTACAGTACAAAATGTAAATCACATTTTGTGTGCTATGCAATGCACACCCATCTGGTAACATGCAGAACTACAACTATTGACCCATATGCCTAAAAAAGACTTATCTGCAAGGCTAGGGAAGGAATCAGCATGGACCGTATCCACAAGGACATAGGTGAACTTCAACACACTTGACCCTACCCACGTTGTTTTTGTCAAGAGTATATCTTGCTCCTTGAACCTTTTGGACTTCATGGATACTGACCCCACAGACCTGGATGAAGGATAACAGGACATACCACCTATGTTGACTTATCCAAAGCCTGCAACACTGTCCCCCATTCATGTGTCATACTGGAGATCCACCATGTGGGTATTAAACCATACAGTGGTACAGGGATAGGTAACTGGTTTACTGACATAACACACATGCTCAGAGTTGAGGACTGCACATTCACCAATAACCATTTACCATTAGAATACCACAAGGATATGGGCTTGGCCCTCAACTGTTTGCAAACTACTTCCCTGAAGCACAGGAATTCTAGATGGCCTGTAGTTTACCAAGTTTGCAGATAACTGGTAACTGGACACACTAATACATTCCCCCAGTGATGGTAACATATTATGGAAGGGGCTGCCACACACAAATGATTGGTGCCAAACTCACAGACTGAACTTTAAAGCTTACAATGGTTCATTGTCCCCTTTGGCAAATAAGTACCTCTGCTAATTATGATATACATAGCACACCTCTAAGCTCAAACATAGTGTTGTGAGACTTGGGAACACATGTTGATAGCAATCTACACTTTCATCACTAAGCGCCCATAGTGGTGATACACACACACATTTTGCATTGGGCACATCATACGTATGGACATCACATCCAAGACCAGGGTGGTCATACCTCTGCTGTACTCTACCCTTCTCAGACCACTAATTGAGGACAATACTCACTTCTGTCTGTACCTCACCAGACACCTACAGCAATTGGAGAAAATACAAGGTTGTGCCTGGGAAACTCCAGGGCCTCGAAACATGACATACATGGAAAGACTGAAAGACTTGTCAGTGCACTCAGTATCATGATGGCTGCTGAGAGGTGACCTATGCCTGCCATACAGAGCAGTCTCTCACCCTGCCCTACTGGAAATTCTGGACATCTGCAAATCAAATGGAACAAGAATAACTTGTCCCAGGGTTCTCAATCTAGCCTGTGACATAAACAGAATATGCTGGAAAGACAGATATATCCCTCAGTAATTTGCATTCCTCTGTATTAGGCTCCCACTGCATGTGAATCAGTGATACTCAATGACCCTGTTGAAAGGCAACCTTGACTACTGGTTGGGTGATTCTAAACTGTCCTCTGGGGTGGCATCTATGTCCCTAATGGACAGGGCCAGTTGCTGCTGCTCACAAAATCACTTTACTAACAATGACCTTCCAACTATACTCAATAAGGGTATTTGTGTTTTTACACAGCTAGGCTTCTAAACACCATAGGGCCATAATGCTAATATGCTCCTATGAACATATGAAGCTATGAGCCTATGCAGGTCATCCAGTATTTTGTCTGCCACATGGCCTGCTGATGTCATCAACTATAAATTCGCACACAGTCTTCTAAGAGTTAGACTTGTGCCGTGGTGCTTGTGTAATGTGCTGTGTTATGTAACCTGTGTATTACATAGGTAGGGGTTCTATTCTCACTGCAATCCACTGTGTGTGTGTGTGTTTGTGTGTGTGTGTGTGTGTGTGTGTGTGTGTGTGTGTGTGTGTGTGTGTGTGTGTGTGTGTGTGTGTGCCTCTGTCTATCCAGAAGATCAGAAGTGTATATCCTACAGTTACCACTCCAATCCCATGGAGTGATAGTATTTTATGATTGCACATGCCTACATATCCATTTCCTGCAGACCTCCAAACTTCTTTTCTCCAACATGCACTGCTGATGTCATCCATTATAAGTTGGCCTGCAGCCATATCAAAGTCAGTCTTGTGCTTTGGTGTTTGTGTAAAATATTAAGCTCTGTAGTCTGTGTACCTAGCTATGTAGGGATTTTGCTCTCAGTCCAGTTAACTGTGTGTGTGTGTCTAGCCAGGAGAGCAGAAGTGTGTATCCTGCAGTTACCACTCCAATTCCTTGACAGTATTTTTATACTTGCAAATGCCTAAACATCCATTTCATGCAGGCCTCCCAACTTCTTCTCACCAGCATGCACTGCTTATATCATCCACTATAAGTCAGCCTGCATCTGAGTATAAATCAGACTTGTGCCATGGGGCTTGCAAAAAGTATTGAGTTCTGTAGTCCATGTACCTAGATGGGCAGGAGTTCTGTTCTCACTCTGAAATGTCTATCTTGCACATGCCACTCAATCCCATGAAATAGTATTTTGATACTTGCACATGCCTAAACATCCATTTCTTGCAGGTCTCCCAACTTCTTCTCTCCAACATGCACTGCTTATGTCATCCACTATAACTCAGCCTGCAGCTGAGTATAAATCAGACTTGTGGCATGGTGCTTGCAAAAAGTACTAAGTTCTGTAGTCTGTGTACCTAGATGGGCAGGGGTTCTGTTCTCACTCCAGTCAACTGTGTGTGAGTGAGTCTAGGCAGAAATGTGTATCCTGCACATACCACACTATCCCATGAAATGACAGTATTTTGATACTTGCACATGCCTACACATCTATTTCATACAGACCTCCCAACTTCTTCTCTCTAACATGTACTGCTGATAGCATCCACTATAAGCTGGCCTGCAGCCACATAACATTTTTTATTTTATTTTATTTTACATTTGTTGACCGGGATAGTCTGACTGGATGCATGTCCATTTTCAGCGGAGGCCCAGGGAGAAAAGCTCCAAGGGTAAGCAGATACAGCATTACATAATACCAGCATTACATATTACAAACAGATTATTTACAGAGATTACATAAGTAAGCAAGTTAAACAAGTTCCACAGGTTAAAGTTAGTCCTGAGCACAAGTCAGGATTAAATTAAATTACACAGTAAACTGGTTAACAGATTTTTACACATTCGAGTTAGCCAGGCTTGATACATTGACATAGCCAGTTAAGTGACAAATGTTGTTTGAGTCTAGTTTTAAATTGACCTAAGGTGGAAAGTAAGGTTATATCAGCTGAAAGTGAGTTCCAGGATCTACTTACAGAGTTTGCAAAGAGAGAATCACCGGCTGTATTATTAATTTTGCTAGTCTGAATTAGTAGTTTGTTAGAGGATCGAAGCAGTCTAGGATTGTTATAGGGGGTGATAATATTTTTAAGTGCAGGAATATTGTCCGGATTATAGAGGATTTTATAGGCCATAATCAGTTGGTTATACTGGATTAGGCTAGGTAGTTCAGGCCAACCAAGCTGATTTAGATTGATGCAATGATGTGTCCTAAAAGGCAGTCCAGTGGCAAACCTGGCAATGTGGTTGTAGCAAATTGAGAGTTTGTTAACGACAGTCTTGTTCAAATTCGAGAGTAGAGGGGATGCATACAGAAGGGTTGAAAGAAGGTGAGAGCAAGCTATGGCAATTTTAGCTGGAGGGGTTAGGAAGGCTTTTATTCTGTAAAGTGACCCTAGTTTTTTATTGATGGTTTTGATAGTTTGGTTAACATGTAGGTCAAATTTGAGATTATTGTCTATGATGACACCTAATAGTTTTGTAGATGGGTCAGGGGAGATTATTGTGCCATCATTTGATTTTATGGTAAAGGTGAAAGCAGTAGACCTACCTGTTGGTGAAAATAACAGCATTTTAGTTTTTTGGGGATTTAGGATCAGACAATGTTCAGAAAGCCAGTTTTCTATTGTATTAAAGGTGGTCTGGGTAGCTGACCATAACTCTACTGGAGATGTGGCTGAGCAAATCAGAGTAGAGTCATCAGCATATTGGATACAGCTGACTTTTGGGATGACAGTATAAAGGTCATTAATGAAGATAGAGAACAGCAAGGGCCCTAGTATAGAGCCTTGTGGTACTCTGAAGGTGTTAGGTAGAAGGTTAGAGAGTTTGTTCTGCCAGAGGACAGCCTGCTGTCGACCATTCAGGTAGGATTGAAACCACTGGAGGGCTCCAGTATCTAGACAGAATGTTTGCAGGGTGTGGATTAAAAGTTGGTGATCAACCATATCGAATGCCTTGGACAGATCCAAAAAGAGGGCTGAGGATATATAATTATTGTTGCGATTATGGTTTATGGTGTTAGTAAAGGCTAGGAGGGCTGAAGTAGTGCTGTGATGAGGATGGAAGCCATGCTGAGTGTCTGCCATAAGGCGATTTTGGATTAGGTGGTGCATGAATTGTCTATGAATAAATTTTTTCATAATCTTTGCAAGTGGAGAGAGTATAGCTATTGGCCTATAATTGGAGAATTCAGTAGAGCTGCCTCCTTTGTGAAGTGGGATTACATAGGATATTTTCCAGATGGTGGGAATTTTAGCTTCTACTATGGTTCGATTGATTAGTATTGAGACGGGGTAAGCAATAGCATCAGCTGATTTTTGTAGGTACTCGGCAGGGAGTTGATCAGCAGAAAGTGTAGTGGGTTTTAATTTTTTGATCAAGGTACGGATAAGTGAAGTGGCGACTGGTTGTAAGCTGAAGGCAAGTAGGTTTCTAGGGGTGCTACTTTCAGGACCAGGGGAGCTAGGAGGTAGTTGGCTAGCTAGGGCTTGAATTGTCTCAGTAAAGAATTGGTTAAAACTATCAGAAACATCTTCAGGGTTTTATCAATAGTAGCAGCAGGGATTGGGGTTGAAGTTTGTCCAGGATGTAGTAGATTATTTAAACCTGCCCAAAACTTCTGAGGGTTATTTTGATTTACTGTCTGTAAATTACAGTAGTATTGTTTTTTGTCTTGTAAAATTGATTTTTTGGTTTCGTTCCTGGATTGCCTGAATTTAATGTGATCTTGAGGGTCTTTAGAAGAACGCCATAAAGCCCATGCTTTGTTTCTAAGGGTAATTTTGAGTTTAGACTCTATAGAAAGCCATGGTGCAGTTTTTGCCTTGGTTCTCTTTGAACGAAAAGGTGCATGCAAATCAAGGATCTCAAGGAATTTTCTGTTAAAGTATGCTACTGCTTCCTCTAAGGGGAGGTGTTTTAGAATAGACCAATTACATGAGTTTATTTCTTGTTGGAATTTGGCAGGGTCAAAGTTTTTATTGTTTCTAACCTTTCTGAGTAAGGGTTGTTGGGAATTAATGGTTTTGTGCTTAATTACATATGTGAGAAGGTGATCGCTTAGGCCATTAAGGAGGGTACCAGAGGTGTACAGTTGCAGGTGACTGTTTATGAGTACCCAGTCAAGTATACTTTTTTTTGGTTGGGTTTACCTATCCTGGTAGGGGTGGCTATGATTTGCGTAAATGCATGCAGGTTAATATGGGTGGTTGGGGATTCTAAGGAACAGGTGCCCCAGTCTATGTTAAAGTCTCCAAGTAGTAGGGTTTCTAAAAGTCAGACTTGTGCCATGGCACTTGAGTAGAATGTTGTATTCTGTAGCCTGTGTACTTAGGTAGGAATTCTATTCATACTGCAGTCAACTGTGTGTGTGAGCTGTTGCTTAACATTACAGAGAGCATTTTATACCAGCATATGAGACACTGTTATATTCTCCAAAAAAAAATCCAAGTCAGACTTGAGCTGTGGTGCTGGCATAAAGTACTGTGTTATGTAGTCTGTGTAGTTACTAATCTCACTGCAGTCAATTATGAGTGTGTGTGTGTGTGTGTGTGTGTGTGTGTGTGTGTGTGTGTGTGTGTGTGTGTGTGTGTGTGTGTGTGTGTGTGTGTGTGTGTGTGTGTGTGTGTGTGTGTGTGTGTGTGTGTGTGTGTGTGTGTGTGTGTGTGTGTGTGTGTGTGTGAGCTATTGCATGACAGTACAGAGAGAATTTTACACCAGCATGTTGGACACTGTTATATTCTCCTCAATAGACACTGAATGCTGATGTCATCAGCTATAAAATGTTGTCTGACACACTGCAAGTTGGACTTGAGTTGTGGTGCTTGCTTAAGTTACCATGTTCTGTAGTCTGTGTACTTAGAAAGGTAGTTTTTTTCTCATTGCAGTCAACTGTGCATATGTGAGCAGTTGCTTGATATTACAAAGATCATTTTACACCAGCATGTGGGACACTGTTATATTCTCCTCAACAGACTCTGCTGATGTCACCAGCTATATCAGATTTTTGGAAATGCAGTATTCCCACCAGGGCAAGGTCAGAGACTGGCCTGGAGGCCAGGCAGATGTCACCTCATCCTATACAATAAAGATTACAGTGGCATGACTTTTAATCTATCCACATATGTCATGGCATGGTTTGCAGGCCCTGTGTTATGTTGCTAAGAAAACCCTGTGGTGTCGTCAGCTGCTACATGTGTCTGGTGAGGTACATGAAAAAGATAACATTATACTCTATTAGTGTTGTGATGAGGTTTGACTACAGTGCTGTCATATAATTCTAAGATCTCAGTATGATGGCATTACTTATGATGTGCACAACATAGGCTTTCAATACCAGTGTGGACACTTGGTGGTCAAAGTTCAGACTGGTACCTACATCTGTTCCCAGTGCTTGCATCACTGGGTTTCTGCATAGCAGGACTGTTGTCAATGTTATAATTAGCACAGAGTTCCACTTTTCAGACAGATATTACAAACAAACACATTTCTGCATTTATTTATAGACCGTGTGCCTTTGTCACCATTCAGTTGTGTGTGTTACCTCCTCCTATACTATATTATCACCATTGGTGGTCTCAATGATTGCATAAAATATGCAAGAATCAGCAAACTTGGTAAGCCAAAGGCCATATACTTTAACCTGAACTGTTGAGAAATAGAGTTCAAACAGTGAAGGGCTAAGCACAGATCCCTGGGATTTGCCAGTGGTGACAGCTCTACTGGTACAGGTTGATTCACGAACTTTCACTTGACACCTTCTGTCACTGAGCCAATTGGTTAGCCATCAACTGATGAAGGGTTAATCCCCAGCCAGGAGACTTTCACAATGATACCTGCATGGGGGATTTTGTCAAAACCCTAGGCCAGATCATAATAGGCAGTATGCACTGCCTTACCTTCATCCAGGCTGTTCACATGGAATCAATGGACTGTGACAACATCACATGTCACCAATGGTGTGATTCAGCACATATACCTTCATGATACAGTTGAATACAGAGTTCAACACACCCTCCACATGGCCTATGTTCCCATACAAGGGTGCACATCAACTTGCATCCACCTGAGTTTAGGGGACAGCACCTGATGCATGCATGTATAAAGATATCCTGACTCTCCTGTCTGTGATGTAGACCAACATGTTATCATGGACTTCCTTTACATGTACAAAAGTAATACTGCAGGTGTGTGCAACAGACCTGTGTGGGTTGTTAATGCTACATCAAGTCCGCTACATCTGACAGATTTCCTCAAAGAGATGATCTAGGGCATGCATGATGACAACAATATCATCTTGTGGAACTTGACTAGGTCAAGACATTTGAACCAAATCCACACTGAGGTATTGATTCAACACTGTCATATGTGGCCATAAACAGCTATATCACCAAATGGGTAGACCAGTGTATGGCATATGTGTTATCTCACTATGTTGAAATGTGTAATATAACCTATATTTCAGGTCCAATGATCAGGTTGGTACATCAGGGGTGTCTGCTAGGCCTTTCTCTGCCCATTAGTTAAGTGATGGACATCTCAGATGACATACACATACTGTGTCCAAACAGCTACCTGAAAGACTGCAGATTGTGGGTGGTCATTTACTCCAACTGTGATATTAGTATAATACAGACAGTATCAATGCATACCAAAAACTGCTGCCACAGCCATGACACCTGCTTTGACAAGAAATGTGGAGGGATTTGTTGAATTAGGAAACAAACACACCACTCAAGTATAATGTGGACATTACACCCTATAATCAAACCAATAGGTATGTGACCCATGTCCTGGGGTAGATGGTAAGTGGTGCATCCACCAGCTTGTGGTCATAGTGCTGACTGTTCCTTGAATGTAAAACAAGTACTGGGTATGTGAAAGACATGCACATCAGCAGCCATGATATCTTTATGGTTCCCAGCCTTCATAACACCAATAATTGTGTACAATGCACACGTCTTCATGTACCTCCCTACACATCTTCAAGCAATGTGTAAATGATGTGTACCACCTTTGTCATATTGTGCTGTCACACAGCTTATTGGCCATACCTAGGTATTCTTTCTGGGGAATATACATGAGTGTCTGATGGTGTAGAACAACAATCAAGTTGTTACACCAGATGCATGTGTGCTATCTGTTCTGCTTGTGCACACACTACATACAAAGGTGTCTGACAACATTAATGACATGTATATCATGTTTGACAGTATATATATATATATACATATATATATATATATATATATATATATATATATATATGTATATATATATATATGTATGTATATATATATATATATATATATATATATATATATATGTGTGTGTGTATATATGTATATGTATATATATATATATATATATATATATATATATATATATATATATATATATATACCACGCACACAAGGCAGTTAGCCTGTATTGCCCATGCTGTTGCAAACAGGTACAGCAGTATCCCTCCTAGCACTTCCTACTGACATTACAGTGCCAAGACAGTGTGGGTGTATCATAATAGTTGTTCAAGTGTGTATATGCAGGCTCATCTCTTATCACGACACATCACATGTTATGTCAGAGGCATGGGATTAATGGTTGTATTATTCTGATATTGTCCACGATTGTGGTTGGTTCTCGTAATGTTTTCCATGATTCTTTGCCTGTGAGAGTTCACTCATACTCAATCATATCAGTTTGCACAGTTTCACAATATGCACTCAACCCCAGTTGTATATAACATCCCTGATAGATGTCCTCTGCATTCTTCATGTAAAGATGCTTATCTCACACAGACATCCTCCCCGTTATTTTGTCACCTTGTTTGACAGTCACAGACAGTATATTCACTGTACAGTCCATACTGTGTCATATAGATATGTGCTTGATGTTGCTGCTACAACCATCTTCCATTGACATGCCCTCCTCTGCTGTACGTGAGGGAGTTTCACCTGTCATCTTTCCCTGTGTTCATTCCTACAATTCATCTGTGTGTGTCCCTGTTCAATTTACAGACTTCCCCTGAGTGATCATTTTACATGGCAGTTCATGTCCTGTTACAGATCATTAACACAGAATCAATACAGAATGCCAACTGACCAGATATTGAAGGTTGTCCAGATGTTTTCCTTATCAAATTTGTGGCTTTTTGCCATATCACTGGGATGATCTCTAGACTGATATGAATCAATATTACATACACTTGAGTGGATACCTCTCAACTGTCCTGATTTGTGCAAAATGTCCATTTTTTTGTCTCATATTTGTGATTATTTCCTAATAACATTATTGTTTACTGGCAAATCATTGGCATGTCATTGCAGAGTGAAGTCAGAAACTGATAACTGACATTTGAGTTTCAAACTTCATGCTTTTTAGAAAGTTCATACTAATGTGTAGCCTATTATTCCATCAACTTTCTTAGGTTGAAAGTGCAATATTAAAAATCTATCCCTATTTTTAAACCTTTGTCCCCCCATTATGTATGCCCTTGTCCACAAATCTTGCTCTAAGAGGATAAGAGATATGTTTGAGTTTCATTCTACCACATTTCTATGTGACATCTATGGCAAGTATGTCCCTATTTCTGGTTAAATGTCCCTGCATTATGTTGGCCTTTGTGGAAATATGTTTCACTAACAGATGCACAACTATCTGTGAAGCCCTGGTGGTCATTGTGGCATTTCACACAAATTAGCGGTGCTCTGATTTATAGAGAATTGTACCTGCATTTGCTTACACAGTTTCTTTGCCAGTGACACTGTTGCCAGACATGAAATTTAACTTAGGGACACTGTGCAGCATTAATATGCATTGCATGCTACTGTTCACTGCGCACCATTGTGCAAACATGTAAACTTTGTGTAGGCTTTGTGAGGAGCCTACACAGAGTTTATTGAATCCTTGGTAGGATCTTTATTATGAAAATACAGAAATGCATCCCTAGTGAGCAGCCTGTTTTAGGCAATCTCATATCTCTTAAATGTTCCCTTAACCTAGATCTAAACTTTCTGTTTCTCTGATATAAAATAAATTACAAAAGATATAAGTATAATCTCTCTGAATATCAAACTTGATGCCACTATCTGGTAAAATAATGAAGCACAACACAATAACAGGAACAACCACTACAAGGAGTTGTACCTTCTGTTGGCAACTTTTGTCACTAATCTTAAACTGCAAGTGTGCTTATAATAATTATGTGGCAACATATCTGACAAATTATGTCTCCTGATGCATTGAATAAAGGGGGTCATGATAAAAAAAACATTTAAAAAAAGAATCCAGAAACAAAATTGTCCATTTTTCCTTAATGTATGAACACCTTTGTCAGCTAAAACATCATATTCTGCTAAACAGAATAAAGTATGCTTTGTAGCTATAAATTTCCTTTTAAGTTTTATACCATTAGTTCTATCATATGCATTCAAAGATTTCTGTTAAGGCACACAGCTTACTTTTAATTATTTTTTGGTGTTACTGTCAAAAACAGTCAGATTTACAAAACACAGTCACATTGTTTTATATTTGTTTCGCAAATATCTCATCTTCTACATATCCTCATTAACTTTCAGAACTTGTCCACATGAAAGAGAATCACGTAAATGCCAAGGATTGTTAAGTTCTGGCATGCAACTATTCTATAGTGTCAGTAGGCTTCCTGTATAATTTATAATTAATTTCATTGTCAGAAGTTACAAAGTTATATCAAATAATTTGCCTACTCACTACTATAATTGCAATAAAATGCTGAACTAAATCTATATTTGTTAAGATGCTCCAGATACTGCAAAGCTAATTCTCTACTTCCTTTACATAAAAATGAGCTCATCAATATTATAATAATAATCATCATCATAATTAATAACATATCAACAGATAAAATTCAAATTTATATACATATTCAGTTTCAAAAAGACCCATTAATAAACTGGCATAAGAAGGAGCAACAGATGTTTCTCTGTCAGTACCAGTTAATTGGTGAAAAGTTGACTACTGAACATCAAACACTATTTTTCAAAGAAAATTATGTTACTCAGTAACATATCTCATCGAAGAATCATCCAAGAAGTATTTTAAAGCATCAGTGCCATTATGGTATTTAATGTTGGTATACAAACTTTGAATATCCACAACCATTCAATACACACCTTCTTCCCAGTTAACAAGGCCCATCTTTTGATAAATCACCTAAGGAGTCTCTAATATAAGATGAAAGTAGTTTAACTTTTTTGACCATGTAATCATTAATAATACATCCATTATTTTCTAAAATGCTACCACAGTTTAATGCAAATGGATGCCCAAGATGATTTAATATATTTTATGTTTTAACACAATAAAAAACAAGCATTCTGTAATTTTCAAGTAGAATTTTGTAATTGACATCTTTGTCTGGAAAATATCCCAAATGAACTCCTTTATTTGTTAGAGTTCTAAATTCAAATACAACTTATCAAAAACATATATGAATATTATTTCATAGAGTAATTAGTGTTTTAAATGTGCCATATACATTTTAAAGATCATAAACATTGCAAAGAAGCGGAAGATACCTGCTCAGGTCTACATCTGCAGGTCACATGATCCTCCATGACATGCAGTCATAATTGAGTGAATTCTAGCAACACATTTACTTTCAGATCATTGAGTATATTTAACCAGTTGCAGATGATGTGACTAGAATGTACTATAAAGTGTAAAATGAACCACAAAATGAGGTTAACTGGCAGCTGGCATCCAATGTTCTAATGCAGACTAATTTCTGCACGTCTTCATTATGTAGTATTATCACACACAGCAATGCCTGATAATACTTAATAATAAATGAAGGAGTTCAGAAAGCAGTCTGCATTAGAATAGAATGCAAGATGCCAGCCAAACTCATTTTATGTCCAGGTTTATTAGACATTGCAAGAGTCAGTTTCAATAAAAAAGTACTGTCCATAAATGTTCCATATATCCTCCTTAGCCTTCCACTCATTTGCATCATCATGCCATGAGACATACACAGAGGCATCCAGCTAATGTCTATGCAGTATGTTTAAGTACAACACAAAAACTTAGTTTTTTTTTAATAAATTCAAAAAAAAAAAAAAAAAAAAACAAATATCATCTGCTCTCAAGACTGGGCATTATAGATATGAGGATGGTGCCTGGACAAAGATTTTTTTCTCTTTCTGGTAAGCGATCCTTTATATATGATCTTTAATATATTATTAATTATTTAAACTACCCCATATTACAACTATTCTTAAGTCTAATCAAAGCTCTCCATTCATGTTTAATTAAACTGAAGTGAGCATTGTGTTTATTTCTGACAACTTCATTTTAGGCCTTTTTCATCTTAAAATTGACCATTTTGTTAAACGTTTTAACTGCTTCCAGGATTCAATGAACTCCGTGCAGGAATAGTACTATTCCTGCATAGAGTAAACCATGTCCATTTAGCCTTAGCTTTAATAGCAGCTCACCTTGCATATTCATGAAGGCCCGCTGCTGCTAAGGCGAAATGGACTCAAACACTACTGAGTGCAGGGAGCATGTTTAGGTAGTAGCACACACATCTAACATGGCCTCTGCACTCAGAAAGTGCAATGCAGCACTTTTGAAAAGCAACTCGGTGTCCGCGGATACTGAAATTAAATAAAATGGGTATTTCAGTGTCCAATGACACTGAAATAGATAGGGGAGCAAGAAACCACGCAGTGGGTGTATGACAGGTTCTGTCACACACCCCCTGCATTGGAAAGGTACAGTACGACCATAGCAGTCAACTGTACACGTTTCCACAGAATGCCTAGATGCCTGCCTCACATACTTCTCAACCTCCTAGAGCAAAAAAGCTGTAAAAAGCCATAAATAATGGGGGGACAAAGGCATAAAAATAGGGGCACTTTTTTAAATATTGTACTGACAAACCTGGAAAGTTGATAGAATAAAAAGTTTGCAGTAGCACGGATTTCCTGAAGGGTATGAAGTCTGAAATCCAAATGTCTGTCAGTATGTTCAGACTTAAACCTGGAGTGATTTCCCAATGATTTCCTAGAAAACCACAGTCACACTTCCTAACTTTGTAAGACGAATAATTAAAATCTGTCCCTATGTGTCCCTTTACAATTTCCCTTACCATGACTGACAAGGAGTATAAACACATGTAAATAAAATGGGTTTATGAATTTGTATATATATTTTTTTTCCATTCTAAGGTATGTTTAAGCATAGCTGAACAGGTGTGCACATTATGGCCCACTGCTTAATATTGCTGAAACATCCCATAGGAGATAAATAAAAATATATAGCTGAAATCCTCATACTGAGATAGTGTAGTAGTTAGAGTCCCAGCTTTGTCTGCAGGCATTCACAGTTCGAGTATCAAGACAGGCACTTTATCTTTATATGGGAAAGCAGTGTTAAAATTATTATTTTAATTTTTAATTATGTAGTAACTGATATTTGTCAACCAGAGTAGTGTGCCTGGTCTAAAATGTAAGTGTGAGTGCATATAACATGTAAAATCACCCATGTATACATAAGTGTCCCATACAGTATAGTCACACCCCATGGTAATGTAATGAAAGCACATAGAGGGATGTCGTGCAATGTAAATCATATACACTTACTAATATGTCAGTAATGATTAAAATAAAGTCGTTATCCTGATATTTTTTAAATGAAAAGTGAGCAATGGTTAGCAGTGCTCAGCTATGCTTAGGCAGTGTAAATGTGAATGCTAAGCAGCAGTCAGCTCAGCTAAAAGGATTTGCGCACTGTTAAGCAATGCTCTGCAATTCTCCCCTTAAGCACTGTTCAACCCAGCTTAGTGGATTTGTGCACTGCTTAGCTGAACTTAGCATTTGCAAAATGGTCCAGTGATGACAAAAGGCAGGAATATGGCCTTATTTAAACCATGTAGGTGGGAATACAGCCATAACTTGTTTAGTTTGATCTCTGCAGGAACATGTCTGGTGTTAGAGAGGGGGCATGCTTTCGGGCACAGAGCTTGGGCATCCTGGAGTCCAGGGTCATGGGTGAACTCCTCATAGAACACCATGATGGCAGACTGCTGTAGGGCCAGTACCAGGGCTGCCAGTACAAAGTGGAGGCCTGGGACCGTCTGGCACATGACCTCACCAGTGCCACTGGAATCCACTGAACTGGTGAGCAGGTACAGCATCATTATGCTGACTTAAAGCATAGGAAGGGGGAGCTCTTGGCCCAATGGATCCAAGATGCTCGAGACCAGCATGCTCCAGCAGTTTGTAAGTATCCCAGATAGAGCTGTACCAAATTCTAGCCTGAGTATGTGATAGACAGGTATGCATAATGTTTGTTTCTCAGCCCTACAGCTGTAGAAGAGAGGGTTGTTAACATTGAGGCCCATGCCAAAAGACTGACAAGGATGCACTGACAGGCTGGTGAGTAAAGATCTACCTTTCAGTATATATTAAAATAAATAAGAAGGAGTAAATTGTTTACTATGTTCTGTGTGAAACGATTAAAGAATTGTTTGCCAGACTAATAGTCATCTATAGCATATGCAGTAGTAGAGCACTGTGTCATATAACTACAATAAAAACCTTAACCACCAACTATTGTGTTTATTCTAGTATGTTGTTATAGAAATAGAATGTGTGCAGGTTCTGCACAGAAAATATGTCTTTGACAGCATGAATTAACAGAGGTTCTTCTGAGAATCAGCTAGTATGCAAAACAGTAGCTTGTGGAGCTGTAAATCAAGATATACATGAAATATGACATATGTTATGCAGTAAGATCCGAACCCTGAATACTAATGTCAAATGTATTATAGTGTGTCCCCTGCTGCAGTGCCTTGCATTAACCTTTGTTTTCCAGATCGTATAATTTCAAAGGATTACTACACAGTACAGTAACTATCTCTCATGCATGATTGTCAGGATTACAAGGTCAGACTCTAACCCACAAAGTATTAGACAGGAAACAATCAAACAAGAGACAGCAGTTCCTCAGTAGCCCAGTATGATAGGAAACAGCCTTGTAGTTCATTTTAGCACACCCAAATATGGTTTGAATCCAGAAAGTGTACTGAGATATGTGCATATGTACCCTCAAGAAATCTGGAATATTTGTAGAAACAGTCAGATAGTGTCAATCAATATTTTCTCCACAGGTCTTACAGGTAATGAATAAGGGTATAACAATACACCATGTACAATTGTCCCACTGTCCAACCCCATGCCTGCAAATGACAGCAGGATAGGTACATACACTACACCCATTGTCAGATACATGTCTCGCAAGTGCCATGCTGGCACGGCTAGTGCTCATTGCTGCCAATCACTTGGACACAAATAAGAATCCAAGTGAACTATGCTATTAACAGACTCATGCAACATCATTTCAGGGTACCCCTTCTGTGTCAAGTACGTAACTCTGATATTTGAAAGCCCCCTCCAGTAAAGTAGCCACCTTTCACCCAGATTGTCCTATACCATTACAGGTTGGCAGTCTAACAGGTATGTATGTGCCACAGAAACTATGGGCCATAGGTAGATGTAAAGTGAGGGCAGTCCAGTAGAGTATTGAGCAGTACCGTTGTGAAAAATAGAAGCCGATACAGTTGTTAATGGACTTTTTATTCTCTCCCCCAACTGTCATCTGCATCAATAATCATTATTCATATACTATGGATATGTTGTTCTCAAAACCTGTTGTTGGGGCAAGTGCTCCATTATTGTTCATATATTTAATTGGTTGCATATTAACATACCTTGTTCAAATACCATTATTGGTGGCTTGTTGCCATCAATGTAACTTGCATGCTGTTAAATTGCTTTCTGTTGTTCCATTTATGCATGTTGGTTTGCGTTAATGGGAACACCCATGCATGCTGTTATAACTAATTTTGCAATGAGTTACTCATGACTAACCCAATATATCTGAGGAAACGACAACACCATAGCACATTTAGGTAGGCAGATCCTGGCAGATCCACCTGTCCCACCCCATTTGGCCTTGGCACCGGGCCCCAGCACATCTGGGACCTAACCTGGAAGATCCTCCTCCACTGATCTTGCACCACCATTGGGTGGAACTGCCTCAGGGGATGGAGCCTGTCGCCCACCAGGTGCGGGCACAGAGAGGAGCCCATCACCTCCAGAATGTTCTGGGGTATCGTGTGCAGCATCATCCCCTCCATGTTGGGTGAGTAGCTGCACCACATGGAGGGCCGCCTGGCACACCTCAAGGAGCAGGCTGCCCCTCTTGTCCATCCCCCAGCACAGCCACTGATTCCCAACCACCCTCTCCATCCAAGGTGTTTACCCCCTCATGTGTCATATACTTCCCCTGTCTGCTGTCTTGAGTGTCTTCCCTGTCTGCAAATGCTACCTATCCTGCCAAACTTACATCCCCAAACATACCTACAGCCCTTCCCCAACATCCCACTCTCACCTAAAAAGGGCATCTGTCCCACAAACAATAATTGATCCATACATAGCTCTACATTTCACCATGTACAATGAAATTAATCAATCTACTCACAAATTATTATACAAATGTCTTTGACCAACACCTCTCCCTGTGGGGTGTGAGGCTGTAAATTCCAAATTCTACACATTATTCACAGCTGTTGCTGCAGAAGAAATGTAGAGGTATGGTCCTTTCCTACACCCATCCAACACATCCCTAGTTGGTTTTCCTAATGTTTTACCCCCTGCTTGCCTTCATTTCACCACTTTCCTATCACCCTTTTTTCTTTTCTTTAATTAAAATTAGCATGGGTGTAAGCGGGAGTAAGTGGTACTAAGTGAAGTTAAGAGGGCTTAACCATCTATTAGCAATCCTTAGCTCCATGCAAATCCATGCAAACCCACTTACAACTGCTTAAAAGTGCCTTAATCACTCTTGTCTCCATCAGCCCTTGTTCTACTCAGCAACAAAATGACCAGCACTGCCAAGTCTCAAACAACAGATGCTGTGTACTACAATCACAGCAATTTAACACTACACCATCTGAGCTGCTGGAATTTGTGATGCTTTTACAAACATATCATGCATTCTGGTCATTTAACATTAATGAAAAAAATAATCATCACTTCCAAATGTTGAACCCAGAACCCTGTGCACTATAATCACAGCAACATACCTCTACACCATCGGACTTGCAGAAATTTGTAATGTTTTTACAAACATACCATGCACTACAGTCATTTCACAAAAGGGAAAAATATATATCTGTAGTACTCATATACATATATATGTATATATAAATACAAATATGCATATATACATGTGTGTATGCATATTTATATATATATATATATATATATATATATATATATGTATATATATATATACACACATACACACACATATATAATATATATATATATATATATATATATATATATATATATATATATATATATGCTGAAAATATGTAAAATAAATAGCAAAGAAGAAATTAATTACTTAAAAACACTTCATCGGCATATGGAGAAAGGACTGACATGGAGAGCAATATTTGAGCGCACTTTTGTCCTTTATTATAGAAGAACTTCATCAGAATAAGTGAATTATCTTACAGCAGAAGCATAAAAAGGTAAAAACAGTAATAAAAATTCAAAGCAAACCAGTCATGTACACAGACAACCTCATGTACACAGACAACCCTCTCCTCCTACCAACATACACTAATACCTGTGAGAGATGCACTTATACAGCCAATCTACAGGCAAAGCTCTCTCCAACCAAGACTGGAACAGGCAGTCAAGAGGAGAAGAAAATAACTCACAGCACACCACCCACTTCACATAGACCAACTAAACCAACACCTCCAAAACACACACATAGTAACACCAAGACATATACAGAGGCTCTGAATAAAAATCTAAATCTGCCTAGGCAACAGAGACCTCCAAAGCAGACACACAAGCAACCTCCTCCCACCAACACATCCCAAACAACACATAGCCCACAAACTCGGTGTGCCAGACAACCACAGCCCATAAGGCAAAGCAACATACTCAACACACTAGTGATAGGTGACTCTATAGTCAGGCACACTGACGTCCCACTCACCAGGCTGGACAAAGAGAAGGTTAATGTCAGCTGCTTGTCGGGTGCCAAAATTTGCCACATAACGCATGCACTCAGGTCACTACAAGGCAAGTAGAAATATGACTCTGTCATTGTCCATGTTGGTGTAAATGACCTGAGACATACCTCCCTGGACTACATGAAAAGAGACATCGAAGAGCTCTCCGATCTTGTAGCCCAGGCAGGTATGACCCTAGCCCTGAGTAGCATCCTGCCTTCACCAAGAATGATACCACAGTACAAGGATAAGGTGATCAACTTCAACAAACGGCTAAGCTTCTGGTGTCATTCAAAGGGGATCCAGTATCTGTCTGCCTGGGATGACATGCTCGACAGGCCACAATGCTTTGTCAGAGAAGGCCTGCATCTGTCACCCCTGGGATTCAGGATATTGGCCAAGGCTCTTGCCTTTTTTAGGCAAGGATCAAAAGACAAACCCACCACCGTAAGAACTATAGGTGGCAAAAAACTGAGGGCAATGCTGCTCAATGCTAGGAGTCTAAACCTCAAAATGCACTCAGTCGAGGCACTCCTCAAAATGGGGAACATCAATATCTGTGCAGTGACTGAAACCTGGTTCACGGCTCCCAAGAGCACCCCAGCGCTACCAGGCTATAATTCATACCACACATTTCGGCCATAAAATCCGGACAGAAACACGAAGGGCAGAGGTGTGTCCATATTCATCAAGGGCATCCACACCTCCAAGCTAGTTGCACAACACAATGCCTCTGAGATCATCCAAGTGCAACTAACACTGGGGAAAAATGCATTCCAAATTGCAGCTTGTTATAGATCCCCCACCATGACCCAGGACCCACTCTCATCATCCTGGAGACCTTGGAAAAAATGATGGTTCAACCAAATACCATTATAATGGGTGATTTCAACAACGCTAACATAAACTGGGAAAACTACTCTTGTACTAATCCCCTTGCTCAACGATTCCTGGAATTTATAAACTCTAATGCCCTGGATCATCTTGTTAACACCCCCACCAGGGGCAACAATATTCTGAACCTGGTCATTACCAACATGGGTGACCGGTGCTCAATGCCCGAGATCAACTCCTCGCTTGTTAGATCAGACCATAAACTAATCACCCTAGATATCCACATCCTGACCCCACACAAGGAAACCATCGTAAAAAATGTATCCAAAGCGAACTCCATGCTACTCAGAACTGAGGTGGCTAACATTGCAACGCCCCTGCAGATGGATAATACAGTCACGTCTGCTGAATCCTACACAAATGCACTCTACAAGCACCTGCATGAGTGCATAGATCATGCTATCCCCAACAAAACCAAGACGCTATCCTCCAAAAACAGGAAGCCAATCTGGTGGTCCCCTGCCATTAACAAACTCTGCAACATTAGGAAGAAACTGTTGCAAAAGAGAGTAAAAACCCAGGAATGGAGGAACTCCCTGACGGGCCTCAGTAAGAAGCTGAGATCCCTCATAAAATCCTCCAAAGCGAATTTTGAAAGAAAAATTGCCACGGATTCCAAAGACAACCACAAGGCATTCTTTAGCTATGTCAAGAATCTCCATGGCAACACCCAGATCTGCACTGAGCTACATCAGAATAGCGCAAAATATACAGAGCCAACTGATATTGCCAACATCTTGGCAGATAGGTTCAGTGCAAACTTTACTCCCCTCTCACCCCCAAAGGGCCTCTAACTATACAAAATGATAGTAGAGCCCCGTTAATCAAAAACAAAAACACAGCATTCATGGGACCGGACAACATCCCAGGCTGCATGTTACACAAACTCCAAAATGAACTAGCCTCCCCACCTAAACTCCATGTTCAATCACAGCCTCACCACAGCCTCACCACAGGCTATGTGCCCACTGAATGGTGCACAGCAATGGTTATCCCACTCCACAAAGGAGGAGCCACCACAGACCCCCAGGAACTATCGACCTATTAGCCTGACAAGCCTGGTCTGCAAGGCCATGGACTGTATCATATTGGAACTCATAAACAAAGACATTGGTAACCTCCAAACTTTGGATGGTATCCAATTCGGATTTGTAAAGGGTAGATCATGTCTCCTAAACCTGGCAGACTTCTTTGAAACAGTTACCAAGGCCATAGACGAGGGCAAGGTGGTCCACACAGCCTACCTGGACCATGCTAAAGCCTTTGACACTATCCCCCATTCAGGAATTATAGATAAACTCATCAACCTTAACATAAACCCTTACGTCACGAGATGGGTGGCCAACTGGCTCATGGACAGAACCCACAAGGTGAGAGTTGCAGATTCCAGATCCAACTCCAAACCAGTGACAAGTGGATTGCCCCAGGGTTCAATCTTAGGACCTCTCTCTTTTTTTTTTTCAAGTGATTGCAGACACAGGTTGGAAATATACGGGATTGTGTACATTCCATTGGAACTGGTTGACCCTAACTATATTAAACTATAAAACTATATTATATATATAAATTACATTCTAATTTAATTTATTATATAGAGATGTGAGGTTATAAAATTCTTGGGTAGTGTTTACCCACTGTTTTTTGTACGTGTATTAAAATACTACATAGTATCATACACTTATATTGTGTTATATGAAACGACTGTTTGGTGACCGAGAAGCAAGGTGGTTCTTTAACAAATGTTACCAATTATTCAATTTGGATTGCCAGCCCATTTTTTGGTATATATATAAGGAGAAAGGTTTAAATTGTTAATTGATTCTGAAGAAGTCTCCGAATGGAGGCGAAAGCACTCAATCAGTGGATGTATTAATTGTTTTTCGTATTTTTTCTTATATGGTGGATTTATCTGGTGGACTATTAAATCTGTTTTTTATTTCATCAAAGTTCTCGTTCTGTGGTTGTTTGCAATAATATTGGAATCAAGAAGACAGCCTTCATTGTTTCCAGAGCTGCATTGTTTTTGGTTTTGTTTTACAGCCTTGGGCATTTGGTTACCTCTCTTGTTCTGTATATACTTCTCTGAAGTGCAAGCGAACAATGAGGGTCTATGACTAACCAAGTTTGCAGATGACTGCAAACTTGGTGCCGTAATCGATTCCCCTGCTGACATAGACATACTGCAAAAGGGCCTCATCAAGACAGACACCTGGTGCCAAAATCATGGCCTCAAGCTAAATGCAAAAAGTGCATTGTCATCCCCTTTGGTAAAAACATGGTACCGATGAATTGCCAAATAGGGGTAAGTTCACATAACACATGAAGTGTGATAAGAGACCTTGGGACCTAAGTGGATAGTAACCTCTCCTTTGATAATCACATTGCCAGAGTGGTCAGAAAATCTTTCTACATGTCCCACATAATCACAAAAGTATTCGCATCTAGAAAAAAGGAAATCATTGTCCCCCTTTACTCATCACTTATCAGACCCCTCATAGAGTACAATACCCCATTTGGGATGTACCTCACAAGACACCTACAGCTGGAGAGGCCCCAAAAGTACCTCACAAAGAGGATTGCTGGCCTCAAACAGTTGCCCTATGCTGATCGACTCAAGAAACTCCAACTCTACTCGCTTGCATATCACATACTCCGAGGAGACCTCTGTCTGACATACAAAGCTATGTCAAACCCGGAACTGATGGACATGCTCCACTTAAAGAAATCCCAATCTCCCCGAGCTACATGCTCTAGGGACCTAAACCTCACCACAACAATAAATAGGACACGCTGGAGGGATAGATTCTTGTCCCAGAGACTTCCCATGCTCTGGAACAAAATTTCCATCTACGTCAAGCAGAGCTCATCATTAGCACTTTTCAAGAAAAACCTTGATAAGTGGATGGGTAATAGGAAATTCACCCCTGTGATCACATCTGGGGCTCTTCTTGATAGAGGAACAGGAATTTAACACTACATGGGTGACAAAAGCCAAGACACTGTTGGCTAGGCTTGCTTTGGCCCTCGGGCCGATAGCCTAGTACCTACCTATGAACCTGTGAATCAGTTTGAAAGTAAACAAATGTAAAATTCGAAAAAGATTAAACTATGCTGTACAGTCATGAATATTAATGATATTATCAAAGTATCCTATAGAATGCAAGAAGATAGCTTATAAAGCCAATACTAGTAAGCGACATCATGTAATTAATGAATAATCATGAGAAATGGAGATAACCAATAAACGAACTGTATGAAGACAACCAATCCTAGATACTTGTAAAGAAGCCTAAATCAATGTCATTGATTGAAACGTTATTGGTGAAGCAATTGTCCATGAAATTGTACTAACCAATAGTTAAGCAAATTGGAAATGCTTAACCAATGAAAATAATGCGGTAGCTGTGAATGTGGACTTCATTATACAAACAACTAAGTGAAAACTCTAAGCAGAACAGTTTTAAAACAGGTAAAAATGTGAACTATGTAAAAATCCTATGGATATTAATGCCAGTAATATACAATTAATGAAATAAAACTTTAAACATGCCGTTTCAGTGCACATTTTAAATTCAAGTTATCATTAAGTCCTGGTGCACTATCCGCACATAAAAGTAATTGCCAGTATTAGAATCGCCAAAAAGTAAATCAACTTGTTCTGAAACCATGAAATTAAATTTAACAAAGTGTATACATTTTGTAGTGTGCCTAGCTAAGGCATTATGAGAGTCAGAGGCTCTGATAGCACAGTAATGTTCCTTTACATGATCAGAAAGCTTTTGGCAGGTGTTCCCTACATAAAAGCAATGGCATAAATGGTACACTGCTGCATAGACAACATTAGTGGAATTGCAATCAAAATAGCTCTTGAATTTACAGTGAAATTATTATGATGAAAAACGAAGGAAGCACCCTTATGAATATATTGTCAACAGACGCATCCGACGCACTCATGCATGCCAGCTGTATCTGAGACATTATGAACATCTAGTAGTAAAAAAGGAGAGTTTCTATTTTCAAACCTATGCCATAATGTCTTAGTTTTCTTGTAGGAGAACAAGGGATTATTGCCCAAAATATCAGACAGCGAGTCATCACTAGACATGATATTCCATTTGGTAGTTAAGACTCTGCTTATAGCTTGCATGTCCCTGCTGATTGGAATCAGGAAGCAGATCTGTCCATTGCTGAGTTATTTCCTGTAGTCAAGGCAGTATTCTGTTTCGGTGTGAAGCCATATTTCAGGATAGGTTGAAATCTGTGGTGTCTAGCTGCAGACACTTCTGCAACTATTTTATTAATGTTAAAGGGTAGTGTTTTTGTAAAAACAAACAAAGTAACCTGTCAGATTTCTGTACAAACAACACATCATCACTAACAGTTCTTGACAGGAGTATAAGCTGTCCTTTGCAAACATTCACTTTCTTATAGAAAGGGTGCTGGCTAGTAAAGTCTAGGTAATTATTTCTGTAGGTTTCCTTCCTAAAAATGTTTGAAACCAAGAACTTATGTAAGTCAATAGAGAGAGTATTGTCTAAAAAGGAAACAGTATGTCGGCAAACAGATTTAACACAATCAAGAAATCCTATGCTGTTAGATAACTCAGTAATAAAATAATCAAGCTATGATAAAAAGCCTGTCCAGGCAAAAAAAAAATATATCATCACTATATCTGCAATATAAATGTGTGAAATAAACCCTAGTAAAAAAATTTATTTCTCCAAATCCCAAGTGGCAAGCATAAGATTAGCATATGCTGGGGCTATTTTTGACCCCATGTCAACACCTTTAATCTGATGATAAATTTTACCATAGAAATTAAAAAAAGTATTACAAAGAACCATGTCAGTAAGAGTGTCAACAGTCTGTACTTTACTGCTTTGAAACTTAGCATACTTTCGAAGGTATAACTGAAATATATATATATATATATATATATATATATATATATATATATATATATGTGTGTATATATATATATATATATATATGTAGATAGATAACCAACCTCTTACTGTAAGACATCTACAAAATGCCTGACAAAGTGGGGGGATAAAGTGCAAACAATAGTGACATCTTTGTAATATGGCTGTTATATGCATAGAAGTCTGCTACAGTAGTATGGTGTGATTTAACATATAATTCCTTATAGATTCCAGGTCTGAAACACAAATGAATGTCATTATTTACTGATGTCAGTCCTCACATCATCCCAGTGATTTCTCAGAAACCCACAACTGTTATGGGGAAGAGACAAAACATATTAGCCATGCATCTGGACAGTGTCTAGACATATGGACAGTAGAAAGGTATGACTGCAGTCATGTAACAGAAGAGAAAAAACAGTGAGAGCTGGCAACCATTTCACCCAGCACCCTCTGAACCACAGTAAAACCAGCACGCTTACCTCTCAATTGTACAGATTTTCGCAGAATGTCCAGATTTTTGCCTCATGTTTTTGGTCTGTTCCTCTTAAAATTTCTGCTTTTTTGACAAATCACTCGAATGATCTAAGGATTAAAGTCACCAAATAATGACATGCATTTGAGTTTCAGACTTCATTTCCTTCAGAAAATGCATGCTAATGCAAATCTTGTTATTCTAGCAACTTTCTAAGCATATAAAAGCAATACTTAAAATGTGTCCCATATTTTGGGCCTTTGTACCCCCTTTATGTCAGGCTTTGTCCAGATTTCTTGTTCTAGGAGGTTTAGAGGTATGCCAACATGACACTACCCCAAATTAGTTATGGGAAATTTCCCATGTGTTTCTAAATATAGCATGCCTTACAGGGATGGAACTGTAGGGAAAAGCAAATATTGGTGCGAAAATGTCCACCCACAACCATTTGCACCACAGTCACAGCAACATATCAGTACCCCAAATGAACTCTAGAGTAGAACGACTGTTTGAACAAACATATCCTGTTTGCCAGTCACATACTACACCAACATAAACAGGCTCAACTCACAGTCTACTGGGAATCCTGAGGTGTTACAGGACATTTCCCAGTCTGCCCCTACAACCATATACACCTGATAGACCACCAGCAACTGTAGGAGCATGCACAGTCAGATAGAAAAGGATCTATGACACTCACATCTGCCACTGTCCCTACTCAGCCCAACAAACATTTACACAAAACACTGCTACACAATATTGGCAGTCTGTTAACAATGGCCAGACATACATAACTCTCAACTGTACAGATTTCCACAGGATGTCCAGGGTGTGGGACCATATTTATGGCCACTGCCACATACCACTTCCAGGAGTCTGCTAAGTCACTGGGATGATACCAGGAGTGCAGTCACTAAATAAGGATATACCATACCTCTGAACCTCTTACTCAAGACATCTGGACAAAGCATGACATACTTGGGGGACAGGGTCCAGAAAGAGGGACATATCTCACATAATGGTGTTACAAACTGAAACAGTTGCTGGGTGTTACAGGGTTTGTTGTAACATAACATCCCTGAAGGATATGATACCTGAAACACTAATGGATGTCAACATTTACTGACTTCACAAAAACAGAAGTTGTCTGAAGACTAGAAAAAAACATAACAGGCAAACCTTTGGGCAGTCTGTGGACATCTGTACAATTGAGAGGTTTGTCAGAGACATATCACTGTCAGACATCAAGTCACTCAGAAAATGCATGTCCAGACAAACTCTGTTAATCTAGCAATCCTCTATGTGTATTACAGCAGTACTTACAATTTGTACTCAAATTTTGGAGTTTTTTCACCCATATTGTTGGGCCACCTCCACGTGTCTTGTTCTGAGAGGTATTTCTACCTACCATCTGTGAAGCTGTAGCCCCCACACCTCCATAATGTCCTCCACACTGGCAAGGAAAATGGCAAGGCCCACATGAAGGACTTAATTATAGCACGGTGTTGCTATGACATTGGCTAATGGAAAGACAACACAGCTGCTCTGGATGCAAGTAGCAAGTGGGAGACACTGATTGGTGCACAGTCCATTACCTGCTCATGAGCATTACCTACAAAAGGCAAGCTACCTATGCAACACAGGTCTGAACCCATCTACACAAAGACAGATTGCAACTACACAAACCTAACCATTTGCAGTATTCTGATGAAACTCTTCATCACTATAACATGTATGTCAATCAGGTAAGCTTATAATGGAATGCAGAAGGGGGGATGCAATAATGTCAAATAGGACATTAAACATTAGATCAACAAAACCTGCTGGACTCACATGCTGCTGTCCAGCACCTATGGCCATTCCTGCTTGTTCTGTCTGCATTGACATGGATTACATCTCTGGCCTCTGAGTCACCCCAGCAAAGGTCAGCTCATGTATAATTACTAATGGAGTTTCTGTTGTGCAATACTGAGTGTGACACTGTAAAGTCAGCTACCTGGGAGGTTGGACATATTCATATGTCACCTATGAATGCTACTATGATACATATTCTTGTCCTACAAATGTAAGAGCCTTATATAGGGTACATGCGTAGTACACAAAAGGCACAGAAGTGTATGTTGAACTGTATGTTATATACTGAGCCCATACCTAACAACTGTCCAGAGTTTTGCAAACTAACCACGTCTTCCTCATATTTGTAGTCAATGCATCATACAGTTGTGTATTGTCTGGCACATCACTGGCAACCCATTAAAAACTGAAGTCGTAACATAATAGCATACATTTGATTGTCAGAAGTCATATCCAGCAGAGTAGACCTGTGAATGTGACATCGTCTTTGCTGGCAACTACATGTGTTTCAACTAGATTCATAAATTGACACTATTTTCTGGCCTTTGCCCATCAGTGACATTTATATTTATTTATTTATTTATTTATTTATTTATATTTGTTGTCCGGGAGTGTCCGACTGGACGTAGGTCCATTTTCAGTGGAGGCCCGGGGAGAAAAGCTCCACAGTTAAAATAAACAGACAGTAGTTACATTGGATTACATAGCGATTAACAATTTACATAGCAATTACTTACAACATATTTATAGATGAAGAACATAGTACATCAGTAGACAACTAGAATCTTTATCTGTGAAGTACATAACAGACATTAACAAATGTTACAATAAGAAGTTCCTGCTGTATAATAAGTACTAGGCTTATGAGCATCTGAGCTTGCTATAATCAAGGTAGTTAGTGGAGTGGAAAAAAAGGTAGTGGTTGGATGAGGTGGGTGATATTAGAGTGGGAGTTGCAAGGGCATAGCCAGCATGTTTTTACGTGCACTTTTAGTAAAGTTTTGAAGTGGGTGCATGATGGTATGGAGGTAATTGTGGGTGGGAGGAGTTCCATAATTTGGCTATGGTGCAAGAGAATAGTGCTTCACCAGCAGAGTTATTGGCTTTAGTGATCTGCAAGTGATTTTTGTTGCTGGATCTTAGTGGTCTGGTGGTGCGATAGGGTTGGAGTAGATTCTGGAGGGATGGGACATTTAGTGGATGGTTTACTAGTTTGTGGGCGAGTGAGAGTTGATACCATTGAAGGAGGTGAGGGAGTTCAAGCCAGCCCAGTTCAGCAAGTGAGAGACAGTGGTGACTACGGTAGGATGTCCCTGTGGCGAATTTGGTGATTTTGTTGTAGCAGGTCTCTAGCTTGTTTAGATCGCATTGCCTTAGGTTGGTATATATATTGGAGAGGCATAAAGTAGGGTGGAGATAAGGTGGGAATTTGCTATTAAAATCTTTGCTGCTTTGGTGAAAAGTTGCTTATTTCTGTATAACGTTCCTAGTTTTTTGTGGACTTTTTTTATGGTCATGGATATGTGAATGTCAAATTTTAGTTTATTGTCTATTTCCACTCCTAGCAATTTGGTGTGTTCAGTTGGGTATATAGTGGTGTTGTCTTTTGCTGTGATGTTAAAGTGAGAGTTGTTTTGAGTATGTTTGGTGGGTTGGAAGATGAGTAGTTTAGTTTTGTTTGGGTTGAGTATTAATTGGGCATCAGATAACCAAGTTTTAACAGAGGAAAAGGCTTCCTGTGTGACTTTTTGCAGTTTGGGTAGGGACTGGGCTGAGCAGATGATTGAGTCATCTGCGTATTGTATGAGTGTGCCATGTTTGGTGGCAGAGGCTAGATTATTGGTGAAAACAGAAGAGTAGGGGTCCAAGGATGGATGCTTGCAGAACCCCTATGGAGACAGGTAGGTGGAGAGATATGTCATTCTGCCATACAATGGATTATTGGTGGTCAGACAGGTAACTCTGAAACCAGTTGGTGACTGATTGTGAGAAGGATAGGTTATTGAGGACAGAGATAAGTTGCTTGTGTGGGACCATGTCAAATGCTTTAGATAGGTCTAGGAAAGTAGCAGAGGAGAGATAGCCATTGTTTTTATGCTGAAGGATAGTGTTAGTAAAGGAGAGTAAGGCAGTGGTGGTGTTATGGATTGGTCGGAAACCATGCTGAGTATTGGAAAGGAGGTTGTTAGTAAGGAGGTAGTCTGAGACCTGAGAGTGTATGCATCCCTCTAGTATTTTGGAGAGTGGAGAGAGAATAGCTATGGGGCGGTAATTGGTTAGTTCTGTGGAGGATCCGCCTTTGTGGAGGGGAATTATAGGTGATACTTTCTACAGTGTGTGAACATAACTTTCTGACAGAGATCGGTTAATCAAGATGGATACTGGGTAGGCCAGAGCATCAGCTGTGATTTGTAGGTATTCACTTGGGGGGTTGTCTGCTGCTAATTTGGTGGGCTTAAGTTTAGTTAAGAGTTTTTTTTATGTTGGAGTTAGGTACAGGAGAAAAAGAGAAGGCAGTGGGGAGATTACTAGTTGAAGGTGTAGGTTGGAGGGGAGGGGGGTTGTGTTGTTTAGCTAGTGATAGTATGGTTTGTGTGAAGTGTGTGTTGAATGAGGTAGCAATATTTTCTGAGGAGTGAGGGATGTTAGGAGGAGGGGTACTGACTTTACCTGGGTGGAGGATGGAGTTTATGGAGGACCAGAATTGTTTGGGGCTGTGTTGGGAGGAGTCTAGGGCAGACTGGTAGTATTGGAATTTGCCCTGTTTTATTAGCTTTTTGACTCTATTGCGTAGTTCTAGGAATTTCTGTCTAGTTGAGGAGATGTGTCCTTGTGCCTTGTGCAGATGTCTTGCTCTAACAGGAGCAAGGTGTCTTAGCATGAAACCCATGTCAATGCAGGTGTACCTTGTCCTGTAGGATGCCGACATTTATGCAGTCACTGACACCTGCTTTGTAGCTGTGGACAGCACACTAACCTTGCCAGGTTACTCATCCCATCATAAGTTTAGAACCCGAATTGAGGGCTGCAAAGCCACAGGAGGTGGAGTGTTGAACATAACATACACATGCACACCTGCAGGCTGACCAAATACCATGACACATGGGAGACATCCCAAGTGCAGTTAACAGTTGACAAAACACCTACTCAGATCATAGCTACAGGCCCCCAACCATGACTATGGGCACCTACCACATCTATTGGGACTTGCTGGAATCTGTCAGGATTTAATCATCTACCCTGCTCCTGGAAGACTTCAACTACCCAACCACAGTGTGCATGACCTATGCCACCTGAATATGAATGCACAGAGATTCCTTGGCTTTGTAAATGGCAATGCAGTGGATCAGCCAGTCAACACTACTATGACAGGTGGAAATAACCTGTACCTAGTCCTAACCAACATGAGTAGCCAATGTAGCACTCCTACAGTGTCATCCTCCTTGGTAAGATCTGACCACATAAATCTCCTCAGACCAGGTAGAAGTAGCTTAACAGAAAACATCCCATCAGTTGGAACTAGCAGTAGTGCCCAGGCCCACACCATAATACTATGTGGGCACCTACATAGCTGTTTTGACTCAACAATACCTGACAGGACAACATAATCTCTATCAAGGTAGGGTAAACACCCATGGTGGACAGCAGTAATACACAAATACAATAATAGATGGAAATAAATGCTGGACAGGGCCAAAAAAGAACAGGTGTCTTATTGGAGGCAATGTCACCTTGGTCTGCACAAGCAAATAAGGTCACAGGTGAATTACCCTAAGGCTATCTTTGAGTGCAAATTGGACACGTCCACCAAGGCCAATCACTAGGCCTTCACACATGTGTCTGCAATCCCAGAGGCAACACACAAATCTGCTCTGTAGTGGTGGTGAATAACACCACATACACATACGGCCTATATATAGGCAACCGGCTGAAGACAGATGAAGTGTAAACATCACCACCTTGTCCCCCTATCGGTACCCATGGCATGCACAGCATCTATCCCCCCTCCCCTCATCATCAAGAAGCAGGTCCATAATGCCCTCTCAAAGGCAACACACAGAAGTCTCCATAGGCCTGATACCATCCCTGGCTGCATCCTACATGAACACAGGCATGGGTTCTTAGATCTATTCTGCACTGTAGTCAACAACAACCTGAGAACCGGTGTCATACCATCTACACAGAGGACAGCCACTGTCATCCCTATACACAAAGGTGGAGCAATCCACTGACCCAGCCAATCATATGCACATTAGCCTAACTAGCCTGCTCTGCAAGGGCATGGAAGATATTATCAAGGACATTATGAACAGGGACATCGGCAACATTGAAATGCTTGAGCCCACACAGCATGGTATTGTCAAAGGGAAATCAAGCCTGTTAAACCTGGTCAACCTCTGTGAATTGGTCAACAAACACAAGGACAAGGGGAAGATGGTGAACAATGCCTACCTTCACCTAGCCCAGTTCTCTCACAATAATCCAACATGGCCAGGGTACATATGCCTAGACAGCTAGGCACCAACCTGTATGTTACCAGATGGGTAGCTAACTGTCCCAATGATAGTACCCACTCAGTCAAAGTAGTGGAACCCACCTCTAGTAGTAGAGTCTTCCAAAGCGGTGTATCCCAAGCATAGGTCTGGGGGCCTCTACTGTTTGAGATATATGTATCTGAGGTACAGGACAAAAGCAGTGGTCTGCAGCTGACCAGGTGTACAGATGCTTGCAAGCTGGCCGCTGTCTTATATTCCCCTTCTGATGTGACCATCCCCCAAGAGGCCCTCACCCAATTAATGATTGGTGCAAGAAGCATTTCCACAAACTGAATACCAGGGGCCGCATCATTCTCCCTGCTGTGGCAGATGTCATCCACAATAATTATGACAGTAATAATGTACTGAGCATGCAATCAGGTGTGAGGCAACTTGTGCACCAAGGCTGGTAGCAACCTGACAGTTTCCCATGCTGTGGGCACCATTGTACTGAAGGCTGTCTACATGGCCCACTTCACAAATATGTGTATGTCATCCAGGAACCAGAAAGCCACAACATCCCTGTACTCCACCCTTATCAGACGAATTACCAAGGACAATGGCTCCTTTGGCATGTACCTTGCCAAGCAAATGCAGCAGTTGCAGAGACCGCAGAGGATCCTGACCAGGCAATTTCATGGTCTGCAACACCTATCCTATACAGGTAGGCTGAAAGCCCTGTCCCTGTACTCTGTCTCATACAGACTGATCATAGGTGACCTGTATCTGGCATACAAGGCAATGCCCAAACCAGCCTTTGTGGCATTTCTGCATATCTGTAAGACAAATTGCACTCACACACCATGCATGCAAGGCCCTCACCTGGTCTGTGACATGTATAGTTCTTATTGGCGGGATAGTGTAGTGTCCCGCACAATAAACTGTCTGTAAAATACGCTTCATCCTCATGTCTAACAGAGTATGTGTATACCCCTCTTAAAGAAGAAGCTGGGCAACTGCATGGGAAATGGATGAGACACCCCTGAGATCCCGTGTATGTCCCAGCTGGACAGGAGAAACAAGGTGCTGGCTTGGAAGGGGCATGGACAAAAGTCTGTTCCAGGCTTATGAGGGCATCAGGGCCAATAGCCTGGTATTATCTTCTGAGACTATGCACCTAGTAATTTACATGTTTCCTGTATGTATTGCAGACTGTCCTGCAATGTTGTCTGAAATGAATCACTGTGAGTCTGAACTGTGTATGTACTGCAGTGATAGTGTATAGTCTTGTCCCCTCATCAGTTATCATCACATATCGTTATACCTTGTCATTGTGTGTGGTCTGTATAGCGATACATCAGCTCTTACAGTAAGTGCATATGCACTAGGTGACCCCGTATGGCTCACTCCAATAGCCTTAGTCTTGGCCACAATTACCATTTTGCTACTAGGCCCATCACACAGTAGGATCTATCACCCTTTGTTGTGGAACTGACAGTAGCAGTGAAAGAGATGGATTGCAGAAGACAGAACTACCATAAGGTCTGCCCCGAAGGGCCCATAGGTGTCACAGCTGTGCCACACTGTACCAGGAGTGTGTGTGTGTGTGTGTGTGTGTGTGTGTGTGTGTGTGTGTGTGTGTGTGTGTGTGTGTGTGTGTGTGTGTGTGTGTGCGTGTGTGTGTATCCCACTTTCACCCACCATGTCCCCACGCACAGTCAGTATGCCCACACATGCTCTGTCCCCAGCAGCCAAGGATAATGGACAGGTTAAGAGTGGTTGCATGGAACAGGCTAGTGTGTTGAGTATGGTGCATGTGAGTGTGGACACCAGCTATAGACAGAGAGCAGGCAAGGTCACACACAGGCAGATGGACAAGGGTGCTCAACAGAGGACTGCCGCCCATCAAGACGCTGTCACAAATACCATGGCAGGTGTCACCAGATACATGTTATGATCCATCATGGAGGCACAGGAGAGTATTGACTGCAACACCAGACAGATGCTCAGGGTCATGAATGCAGAGCTCCCTGCCATGATTTATGACCTCCACGGCAGTTGTGAGGCCATATGTCATCTTGCCAATGTTGTGGATCGACAGTGGCATGAGACATTCTCACTGCTCAACCATGCAATGTCTGTGCTTGAGCATGTGGTGGGAGTAGGGCATTGGCCAGGTGAACGTAGGTCAGTCACACGATCAGCTGTGAGCCCACAGGGTCATAAATATTGACAGTCTCAAAGTGGCAGTGCCAACAGCACTACTGAAGGGAGGGTGCTGTCCGCACCACACCGGAGCAGGCCATAGGCACATTTTCCTGGCCAGTCCCATCAGGGATGTGTGTCCAGCAGACAGCAGTCACCATCAGGGAGTAGTACGGCATCTGGGCCTGGTGCTGCCAGTGATACTCCTGACAGAACCAGTTACTGCATCCCTGCCAGGAGACGGTGAACCATACATCCTGCCATGTAGGGTCCACAGCTGTCCAACCTAGCCCTGTGTCGGGCATCCACATTGCTTGCCGGAGTGCAGATGAACACTCACACATCCCTATCTCCGGCCAGTCACCACCAGATATGCACAGGTCCTCTGCATGGCCCAGTTGAACATCACCCCTCCAGGCACACACACACACACACACACACACACACACACACACACACACACACACACACACACACACACAATGTCAGCCATATAGCTCAGCTTAGGCCACTGGCAATCCAACACCACACCCTGTGCATGTGATGATATGTGTGCCACAACCCTGTTATCTATACCATCACTGTACGGACATGCTCATATGAGTCTGATGTGTGGGGTGACTATAGTACAGTGTAGCAATGTCATGCTGTGTAAGGTGCTGTCTGCTGGCAGTAGTTATGGGTACACATCGAAGTGTATGTACCTTGTTAGCCATGATGCACTATTTCTGTTAGTACTGCTGACTGACTGTAGTGTCACGTACTGTATTCTGGTTGTGTTCCAGGTGTCTGTGTGTCTGCAGGCTGTGAGCTTGCTGAAAGTAGCAATGATGAGTAAGGCAGAGTAGAAACACAGTGACTTTTTCATAGCCAGTGTACAGCTGAACATGCACATGCTTACCAGGTGTGTTTACATGCAACAGTGTGTGATGGGCAATTGTGACAGACAGTGTGACCTTGCATACATACCTTTGACACAGCTATCTAGCCTACATACATGTCACCTGGGTGTTCTGTAGAAACACAGGCTCACACATACCAAGGAAGTTACTAGAGTACTGGCACTAGGTCCCTCACCAGCTTAGCCATTACATTCACTGCAAAAAATTCAGCTATCAGCAACTGTTGCCCCTGCCATTTCTGTCACATCCATTTGACCATCATGCAATTAATGAGGGTTTGCCTGGTACGGTATATATGACAGGTTTAGGGTATGTATTTCTGACACAGGTCAGCCTGTGTTAGTATAACGTGACAATCACCAGCATGTGTGTCTGCTATCTCATATGCATGTCTGGCCGATTGTGCTGGTAGTGCACACAGAGTCATAGTCCTGTACATGGGGCAGCTGACAAAGGGCTGAGCACAGCAACTACCTGCACAGTCTTACAAACTATAGCACTAGATAAATAACACAGATGGCATAGCAGTACTGTAGTGTGGCAGTGTCTGCCACTACTATTGAAGTGGGTGACAATTGCAGGGATGGTTAAGATTGGCAATGGTGGGCTCAGAGGCCCTTAACATGTTAGAGCCATCTCACACACACATGCACATCGCTGCATGGGGACATGCACTGAAACACACATGCACATGGAGGTGACTCTTATCAGAGTAGATGACCTACCCATCTATTAATGTACAATACACAGTGATATGACCATTGCATCACAGTGGCTTGGTGTTAGAAACTGTGTAACTGTGCTTGTACGGTGGCTGACATCTGTATGAGCCAACACTAGGTTGGAATTGGGGGAGTTCACAGGGTGGAAGAGGCACACAAAATGGTATAGCCATCACATACACTGAAGACAGGCACAGGGGCTGTGCAAACAGAAACACATACACAGTTGCCAATAGACATATTAGTAACCCTATGTATCCACTTGTATGTACTATAGTGCTGCATACACATGCCATGCTCCATATAAATTATATGCCTGGGACATAACACACAACCTCTTACAACAGGTAATCTTGCAAATGCCTTCATGGATGGTGGAATAACCCACCAGACATAGCGATTGGTCTCATCTACTGCTCCTACACACCTGCACAGTGATAGTGTGACAGACTTTGTATCAGCATGATCTGTCAGTCAGGTACGATGTCTGATGCTGGCATTTGTGTCGGTATGGTAACTGTGACATATTTGGCAATGATATCACAGGAATGCTCATTGTCAGGGGACACAGACCACATGTAGGTTGCAAACATGGGGATATCCCATGTACATCGGTATAGATGACTGGTATGGGCTGTATAGTGTTACATGGTGTATGTAAGGCAGATGCCATTAACAGGGTCTTTAAAGTAATGTTATGGGTAGGGTGTCAACAGGTCGTAAATGGTATAACCTACACACACTACTATAGTTGTCAGTATTGAGCTTTGAACCCCAACCTATCTAACTATTTCCACTATAGTATTATGCAGTTATTGCACAAATGCCACAGAGCTTAGAGGGCTGACAAGTGTACACAGGTACAGCTAGGGTGAATGACATCAGCAGGCTTTGTAAAGTAGGTCATTGGGACATGTACGGGGTGGTACATGCCTCAAAATGGTATAACCCACACCCCCAGATGATATGAACCTCACCCAAACACACACAGTTTCACAGTTGCCAGTACTGAGATTAAACCCCTACCTATCTAGTTAGGTATACTACAGTGTTACACAGTTATAACATGCACCATGGAGCTTATAGGATTTAATAGTGTCATAAGGTATGGCTAAGGTGATGTAAAGTATGGCAATGGGAAATGTACTGGGTGGGAAGGGCATCACAATATATTACCCTACAAGCATACACACTTACAAAAACCTTCTCACACACAAACACACACACACACACACACACACACACACACACACACACACACACACACACACACACACACACACACACACACACACACACACACACACACACACATTTGATACAACTGAGTGTAGTACCTCTGTCTATCTAGTTATCTGTACTATACTGTTACTTACTTATTACATACGACATGGAGGTTAGAGGGCTGAGTGCTGTCCAAAGGTACTTCTAAGGGCAATGAATCAACAGGACTGCTAAAGTAGGGCACTGGGAAGTGTTGTAGGTGGGAAAGTCCTCAACATATTTTGTCCTACAAACATACACACTGACACACTCTTGTATATACACTTCTACACACACACACACACACACACACACACACACACACACACACACACACACACACACACACACACACACACACACACACACACATATACACATTTGCTATACCTGAGAATAGAACTCCCGCCTCTCTAATTATTTGTACTATAGTGTTACATAAGTATCACACACACTACAGAGCTTACAGGGCTGACAAGTGCCCAAAGGTACTTCTAAGGTTAATGACATCAGCAAGACTACTAAAGTAGGGCACTGGATGAGAAAGTCCTCAAAATACTTCATCCTACAAACATACACACTTACAAACTATTGCACATACACGTATACACACACATTTGCTGGACCTGAGAGTAGAACCCCTGCCGAACTAGTTATTTGTACTATAGTGTTACACACTTATTGCACATGCTACAAGAGCTCATAGGGCTAAGTGCCCAAAGGTGCTTCTGAGGTGAATGACATTAGCAGGACTGCTAAAGTTGGGCACTGGGATGTGTACTGGGTGGGGGAATCCTCAAAATATTTCAGCCTACAAACATACACATGCACACATATTTGCCAAAACTAAGAAAATAACCCCTGATTATCTAGTTATTGGTACTGTATTGTTAGATAGTTATTGCATGTGCCACAGAGCTTATAGGGCTGAGGTTATACAAAGGTACTTCTAAGGAGAATGACATCAGCAGGCCTGCTAAAGTAGGGCACTGGGAAGTGTTGTGGGTGTGAAGGTCCTCAAAATATGTCATCCTATAAACACACACTTACACACACACACACACACACACACACACACACACACACTTGCTAGAACTGGGGATAGAGCCCCTGCCTATCTAGGTATTCATACTATACTGTTACACAGTTATTGCACATACCTCAGTGCTTATAGGGCTGGGGTTGTGCAAAGGTACTTCTAAGGGGAATGACATCAGCAGGACTGCTAAAGTAGGGGATTGGGAAGTGCTGTGGGTGGTAATGGCCTAAAACTGTTTCACCTACAAACACACACTCCCTCACTCACCAAAACTGAGATTAGAACCACTACCTATCAAGTTATCTGTAACATAGTATTACGCAGTTATTGCACATGCTACCAAGCTTATAAGGCTAAGTGTCCAATGGTATTTCTAAGGTGAATGACAGCAGCAGATATTGTGAAGTAGGGCAATGGGAAGTGCACTGAGTGGGAACAGCCTCCTAATACTTAGACCTACAGACACACACACACACACACACACACACACACACACACACACACACACAGGCAGGTGATGTGATATTATAACCCCCACCTCAGTACTATTACACAATGGGGCTCACCTCCATGCTGGCATGTGCGACTGGTTATGACTGGTATGCCACTGTCCTCAGCAGGACATCACTCTATGCTATTCCAGGTATCTGTGTGTGTGACTCACTCTGTGTGTGTCCCCCTGTGTCTTTCTCTCTATCACTGTCTGTTTCTCACTTCTCCACATCTATGTGTGTTTATGCTTGACATATTGTTATCTGTTGCCCATATATATGTCTGTGTATCACACGCAACAGATGTAGGTATATCACATATGGGCCACCTACAGCTAGCTGAGGGTAATCCTGTCTGATGGGTATGTGTAGGTACAGTTAATGTGTACATTGCTGTCTGTATGCAAAGACATATATACACAATACAGTCATATAGTCTGATGTAGGTTCCAACATAGCCTGTGATTCAGAAAGTTTTTAAATGCCCAGTGTGACCTTCTATAGTGAGAGTGGGACTCCATTCCAGAGATAGGTGTACTCCAGTCCAGGGTTTTGTGTGCTACAGCCATACATCTCAGAAGTAAACAGGGCTTTCCTAAAGGTACTGGGTTTGTTTAGCAGACATTTTCTGACATATCTGTAGTCTGAACAAGTAAGAAAAATGGTTCACAGATAGAATAAGTGTCATGTCCCAACAGTAGTTAATCAGCAAGTTCACTTTATTCAAAGTTAAGCGCTTTTATCTACGGATCGTAGATTTCATCAGAACAAATGTCCGTATCATATCAGTCATTTAAATACTTTCTGTCTTCCAATCAACTTCAAAACATCATTAATAAATTAAACCACATAATTACAAATTAAAAAACGAACTTCTAAAATGTGTCTAACTCATGAATTACGCTAAATGCTGCATCATAAATATACTACCTAGACAAGCACCTATTACTAAAAAAGGAATAAATAATACATGTAATGCTACTACATTGTATTATATAATATTTATAAGGCTAAAGATGTCAGTAATACATATTTCTAGTGGAAGAGTATCATAACTAAATATTATATATTAAAAAATTGATTCTGTTAAAATATTGATTCTATTAAACTATACATGGTATGTAACATAAATGAATAATTAATTCTGTAAACATTCCAAACCCCTTGTATGAAAACTGTATACATCAATGTGAAAATTCTGTTTGATAGTTTATGCCTGTAATAAGGGTTTAGTGGGGATACATTCATTTAATCCTGGGGGGTTGGCTACATTTTAAAAAAATTGCCACCTAACTTCTTTCTCCCCCAGTTTGGCCTTAATGTTTCCCCCTCTTAAGCTGGTCAAAACTGAATCTAGAATGGCAAAACTGAAGGAATCACAGTTACTACTAGATTCCAAATGTCTGTATAAGGCATTATTCTTGTCCTTCTTTTTTATAGAGTATAAGTGGTCATATATTCGGTTCCTAAGCCTTCTATCAGTTTTTCCCATGTAGAAACTGGGACACTTGGTACATTTCCCTAAATATATAATAAGCTGGGTTTGACAATTCCCCTTCTTAAATCTTATTCTGGTTTTGTTCGAATGTCCCAATGTGATAGTTTTTTCTTCCATAATAGTGTAACATTGATTACAATGTCCACATCTACTAGTACCATCCATCGTGTCCTTGGATTTGTTACCTTTGTATGTTATCCTTGATTCTATCATTCATTTTAAGTTGACTCCAGTCTTGTATGCAAAACAATGTACATCTCCTAGCTTATTATGTACCCTCTCATCACTCCTTAAGATATTCCAGTTATTATGGATAATGTTTTTTACTTCCACCACAGTTGGATTAAATTCTAATATACAGGCTCGGTTATATCCCTTTATTTTGTCAGGGTATTTCTCCTTAACATTGTGATTGTAGGTAATTGTGTCACAACCCAAAAGTGGCATGTATTTCTTCCCCCATTCTCTTTTGACATAATTAGAAATGTCCTGTATTAAGCTGTCTGAGTATCCTCTCTTCCTAAACATTTCACCAATATTATTGGTGAAATACTGATTAAACAGTCCAGCAACTTGGTGATATACTGGCTGGGGATCTCCTGCTTGTGTGGTATCTTTCTTACCTGAGAAGTCATAGCCTGGTGTGGCCGTACCTCTCAACTGTACATTTTTTGGCAGATTATCCAGGTGTTTACCTAGAAGTTTTGTCCAGTCAACATAAACGTGTGTTTTTATGGCAAGTTAGTTGCATATAATTGAAGACTGATGTTACAAAATAATGACAGACATTACTGTTTCAAACTGCATAACCTTCAGACAATTCCCGCTAATGCAAAACCCCTTATCCTACCAAATTTCTCAGTATGTAAGGGCAATACTTACAAGTGCCTATCATTGTGCCTTTGTCCCACTTTTATTTATGACCTTGTCCAGATGTCTTGCTGTCAGAGTTTGGGAGATATGGGTGTGGGTACAGAGGGCATTCTACTGCGCATACATGTCCATTATATGTGTAATATATTCCACATAGCACTGTGACTTCCAGGTATGTCAGTGACAGAGCATTACAGAGTAATGTGGTGAACTACTGACAGACGGTTGTGTATAGGTTGGTGGTTTCCTATGACATTAGTAGGGTATTGGTCCTGAAGCCCTTATAACCCACACAGGTGAGAGTGTAGCTCATGTTAAGACATGTCAGCACACAGAGCCCCTGTTCAGCAGGGACACAGGGGGAATCACAGGACTATCTTCTTTGTTTCCTGTGCACTTATACAGGGAGCACATCACTAGGGGTATTGAGGCACTTGGCTTGCTGTTGACAGGGAGTGAATTCTACAGATGGGTGAGTGTGTGTGATACAAATATCTGTCACGCCAACAAGCCATACTGATATCACAGCCCAGTTTGATGCTGCGCCTACAGGTTGATGGAGTGGGCCTTAAGTTCCAGATATGGTACAGTCCCGTCAAGGCAGGGTCTGGATTGTTTTGTATGCCAGACAGGGGTCACCTCAGCAGAGTCTGTATGGAATGGGGTAGAGGGACAGTGCTGTTAGCCTTTCTGTGTAGGGTGGGTGTTTGGGGATTGGGGTAAGGCCTCAGTGTTTGCAAGACCCTTATGTATGGAGTCTACATGGTCTGTGGTGTGTAGTTTTGTGGGGTTCTCATGTGATTTTGCCTCTGAGGTGTCCATTATTTGGGCTTTGTTTTGTTGCGAACCTCCACTTACACGGGTGTGTGTTGGGTGTTCACTGACCCCTTATACTGCATGGCACCTATGTTACTACACAATCTGTTCTGGTGTGCACATTCCCCATTTGTCTGGCCAGTGGTTCCCCTTCCCCTTATGTGTGTCTCTTTTTCCTGCTGTAGTCCAGTCGCAGGCTTTGGCCACAGTGGCTGCTGTTATGTATTTGCAATTCTGATGTAGGCAGGGTACATGCCATTACATCGCGTACAAGGTTGTGGACTTCACACCTCTGAGTGTACCTATTTAGCAGGTTGGATATCATTGCACCACTCCATTTGTTGTGGTCCTCAGATGGTTTGTGTTGCTATATGTTATTATGAGGCTACATGCAGACCTAGTTGTCACACCATCACAGACTGACATATGCACAGGCCAAAATATGACAGTCAGACAAAGGCCCACACCTGGGGACAGGGTGTTAATCATGTTCTGCCAAATATAGACAATTGGGAGACCGGTTTGGTTATTCCTTGTTTGCTCTTAAGAGTTTGATGTCTACTTCCCCACTGTCTGCCATTGCTGTTTTGACATGACCCTTTCTTGTTTGGGAAATAGTTGGGAGGCAAATGCAATGTTAGGACAAGCATAACAGATATACAAGGCATACTTGTGCTCCTTCTTTGACAACCTGAGTCATTCCAGGGGTATGGCTGTTGGCCACTGACATGTTGTCAGTGCTGACACAGAAAGGTGTCAGCCTTTTATACACTGGCAGTACACTGACTTTCAGGTACCTCAGCTTCTAAGAGCCAGACATCTGGACAATGTCATAAGTGATTGCGAGATGGAGGCCTAAATGTAGGAGCCATTTTTAAGTATTGCCCTTACAAACCTAGAAAGGTGATTCAATAACATATTTTGCATTAACATGCATGTTTCTATGGGTATGCAGTCTGACACTACAAGCTGTCATTATTTTTTTACCTTAGTATTGTGTGATTTGCAAATGAATTGCCAGGCAACCATTATTTCATGTTACATAGACCACAATTATTATGCAAACCTCTGGACATTCTGCAATACGTATGTAAAGTTGAGAGGTATGGTAGGCACTGTGTAGGTTACTCCAAGCTCTGTACTGTCCATATGTTTGGCCCCCTGTCAATGACCTTTTCAGCTTTCCTGCATTAACAGATATTGACATCTGGACAGTGTGTACATATCCTACTGTAGGTGTAGCTGACATGCATAATAGTTGGCACAGAAGTTCTCTGAACATGGCTCTGTCAAAGACAACTCTGTCCCTAGACCACTAAAACACAACAGCTGGGAGTAAGTGCTGACCACATCCTGACAGTATTAACCACACACATACATAGCTCATTGACCCCTGCATATTGTAGACATGCAACAAGTTATCATGTGTATTGGCACAGCTCTGGCAATGTGTACTCTGCTGCTATTTCCCTGCAAACATACATGTTAATGCATTTCTGTGGGACTATGGGGGAGCACCTGTCAACTGCACACATTTGCACAGACTGTGCTGATATTTGCTTTACATTTTGGTTCCATTTAGTATACTATAACACAAACTGCGACAGATGAATCACCAAGGCTAACACTGAGTATCCAATGACTTAAAGATTATAACTAATGAACTGGTCCACAAAATACATCAAATGTCTGTTTTAACAATAAATTGAATAATTCCTGTTTAAAAAAGAAAAAAATAAATAAATAAATAAAAGTCCCTGAATGCTCACTAACGATAAGCACTTTCGAAATAATCTTCATCAGATCGTGATAAAAAAAATGGGACATCCTTTATTTTTATAAAAAAGTTTTTACACTTAGTTAACCAATGTCAGCTTGTGCATTTTTAGTTGTCCAATGACTCTTTTGATTTTCCCGTCTTATTTGGACTTACAAGACCAATAAAAATTCCGTATTATTATCACACCCATAAGTTGTTTGTGGAAGTGTTTCTTACTTGATATGCAAATTAGCTGAAAATGATGACCAATGAAACTGCACAGTAGTCCATTTTAACCAATCATGGTCATGAGTATACATATCTATTAGAATAGTGCCTCCCTCTTTCATTTATATATGACAAATGAATTTTGCCAAAATGCTTCATTTCACAAAATTAGTGTATAAAAAATGAATTTAGATCACATCTTTCTTTATCCTATACTGGGAGAATCTTCCAAAGTTCTTCATTAGAAGGGCGTCCTTAGGAAAAGCTGGTTGCGATGTCATACTTCTCGTAAATGGATTAGATATCTAATCAAAGTAAAGATCACCCATCCTATACTGCCTGATGTCCTCACAATGGCCTGCCAGACTTGCCATCACTGTTAATAGCAAGCCTTGAGTCATAGTGACAAGTAGTGGTTTCATCTCAGCCAAATGTGCTGCAGCCAAGTGTGACTTTCAATGGATGAAATAAAGCTTTCAACAGTAAAACTGACACATGATTTCCATATATCTTCCATTAGGTATACCAGAGAAGGTTATTACTTGCAACATGTTCTTTTATTAAAAGTAAAGAAGTATAAAAATACACAGCAGTGCTTGTCCTTTCCATGTTCCATTTTTTGCCATTTTCAGAACAATGTCTTTTTTCAAATTAATTTATTTATTTCTCTAATGACTCTAATTACGGACTTGCATAGATATGTAAAAAATATTAAAAGTCCACACTTGGTTGTCAACAATGATGGTACCTTTCTATGTTGCTCGTTTATTTAACACTTAATTTCAACAAGATGTGATATGCATGCCGATGTAAATTGCGTTTTTCCCTTGCTTGATTACTAGCAATAATGAAAGCATACATCTCCCCTTGGATCCTCTCTCAGTTCGTTTATACTTGAATAAAGATCTTTCATAACCTTTAAGCTTATGCAAAATAGTGGAAAGATTTATCCAATCATGGTCTTGCTTCCACTTTTCCAAAAATAGTTGATATCCAATAGTATCAGAGGTTTCTAGGGTTTGTCATAGGATCATCAACTAAAATGTTAACCAATTATCAGTGGGTAAGTTGTGAAACAAAAAGAGCTTAATGTACTTTGGTAGTAATAAATTGCTTGTGACATGCTCTTTCTCCAAAGATCTAATAACTCTCCAATGTAGAGAGATATAGTGGTACTTGTACTCCCCTATTTCCTCACAGTTCTGTTCCTCATCACAGTTCAGATGTGGTCTACCTATAGGGTTACCAGTTAAAGTTGTGTCCATTTACCGGGGAGTGAATCATGAAGTGAAAAGAGTAAGTCATGAAATAAAAGGAGCGTGATTCACTTTCATGGTGACCAGTTGCTTGCAAAATGCTCTTTCTCCATAAATGCAAAACCATCTCTCCTATATAAAGGGACCTAGCAAAGCTTGTATTTCCCAATTTCTTTGCAATATCGTTCTTCATCATAATTGCAGTATTGCCCCCTTATAAGTTCATCCATTTTATTTCCTTATAAGTTATTCCGTATACAAAGCCACTTTAATATAGGGAATATTATGTAATCTTCATTTGATAGCCAATGATGTTTTGCTTGTTTCTTTATATGAGACACTTAGTATCAGCCAATATAAATGCCAATTTGAGCTATGCATTTATCAGGCTTAGATGATGGTAATAGCAGAGACTTTTTCCTGCACTTGTAAATTTTCAAATGGCTTTTGGTCTCAATTAAATGAGTAAAATAGAATAGAAATAGACTGTATTTTATCCCATACAGGGTATAAGTTCTTAATAGCAAGCCTTGAGTCATAGTGACAAGTAGTGGTTTCATCTCAGCCAAATGTGCTGCAGCCAAGTGTGACTTTCAATGGATGAAATAAAGCTTTCAACAGTAAAACTGACACATGATTTCCATATATCTTCCATTAGGTATACCAGAGAAGGTTATTACTTGCAACATGTTCTTTTATTAAAAGTAAAGAAGTATAAAAATACACAGCAGTGCTTGTCCTTTCCATGTTCCATTTTTTGCCATTTTCAGAACAATGTCTTTTTTCAAATTAATTTATTTATTTCTCTAATGACTCTAATTACGGACTTGCATAGATATGTAAAAAATATTAAAAGTCCATACTTGGTTGTCAACAATGATGGTACCTTTCTATGTTGCTCGTTTATTTAACACTTAATTTCAACAAGATGTGATATGCATGCTGATTTAAATTGCGTTTTTCCCTTGCTTGATTACTAGCAATAATGAAAGCATACATCTCCCCTTGGATCCTCTCTCAGTTCGTTTATACTTGAATAAAGATCTTTCATAACCTTTAAGCTTATGCAAAATAGTGGAAAGATTTATCCAATCATGGTCTTGCTTCCACTTTTCCAAAAATAGTTGATATCCAATAGTATCAGAGGTTTCTAGGGTTTGTCATAGGATCATCAACTAAAATGTTAACCAATTATCAGTTGGTAAGTTGTGAAACAAAAAGAGCTTAATGTACTTTGGTAGTAATAAATTGCTTGTGACATGCTCTTTCTCCAAAGATCTAATAACTCTCTCCAATGTAGAGAGATATAGTGGTACTTGTACTCCCCTATTTCCTCACAGTTCTGTTCCTCATCACAGTTCAGATGTGGTCTACCTATAGGGTTACCAGTTAAAGTTGTGTCCATTTACCGGGGAGTGAATCATGAAGTGAAAAGAGTAAGTCATGAAATAAAAGGAGCGTGATTCACTTTCATGGTGACCAGTTGCTTGCAAAATGCTCTTTCTCCATAAATGCAAAACCATCTCTCCTATATAAAGGGACCTAGCAAAGCTTGTATTTCCCAATTTCTTTGCAATATCGTTCTTCATCATAATTGCAGTATTGCCCCCTTATAAGTTCATCCATTTTATTTCCTTATAAGTTATTCCGTATACAAAGCCACTTTAATATAGGGAATATTATGTAATCTTCATTTGATAGCCAATGATGTTTTGCTTGTTTCTTTATATGAGACACTTAGTATCAGCCAATATAAATGCCAATTTGAGCTATGCATTTATCAGGCTTAGATGATGGTAATAGCAGAGACTTTTTCCTGCACTTGTAAATTTTCAAATGGCTTTTGGTCTCAATTAAATGAGTAAAATAGAATAGAAATAGACTGTATTTTATCCCATACAGGGTATAAGTTCTTAATAGAGCAGAATGAAAGTCATTAATAACATATATTCTTCCATACATCCCTTATATTCTGACATGTAGGTCTTCTCATCTTCAGAATAGGTTTTAACGGAATGATGCTATTTAAGCCTGGTGATTGATCATCTCGTAAATTAATTATCCATTTTGTTTCTCTTATTTCTGTTAGATTTTCTATGTCCCCTTTTCTTGGACTAAGGTATACAATTTCGATAACTTTAAATACAAATGAATGATCCTTATATAAATTGACATGCGAGGCCAACGCATTTGTGAGGATCATTAATGGCAATGTCCCTTTGGTGTCTTTGTATCCGTTTCTTAAACATTTGGTTAGTCTTGCCCACATAAAAAGATGGGCAAGATTTACATGTGACTAAATAGATCACGTTGGTTCATTGATCATCGTTTTCAGCTAATTTGCATATCAAGTAAGAAACACTCCCACAAACAACTTATGGGTGTGATAATAATACGGAATTTTTATTGGTCTTGTAAGTCCAAATAAGATGGGGAAATCAGAAGAGTCATTGGACAACAAAAAATGCACAAGCTGACATTGGTTAACTAAGTGTAAAAACTTTTTATAAAAGTAAAGGATGTCCCGTTTTTTATCACAATCTGATGAAGATTATTTCAAAAGCACTTATCGTTAGTGAGCATTCAGGGACTTTTATTTTTTTTTCTTTTTTAAACAGGAATTATTAAATGTATTTTTAAAACAGACATTTGATGTGTTTTGTGGATCAGTTTATTAGTTATAATCTTTAAGTCTTTGGATACTCAGCATTAGCCTTGGTGATTCATCTGTCGCAGTTTGTGTTTTTGCTCTTGATTCGGCAGTTTCACCACAGCAGTTGGAAGATTTACTTCATTTAGTATACTATTGTGCCCTGTCTTGGGGACTAGAGGCATACCACTAAAGACCACCGGTCAGATTGTAATGGCATACATTTGAGTTTCAGACTTCTTACCCTTCAGAGCCCTACTGCAACTGCAAGACCTGCTGTGCTATCACTGTGTAAGTCTGTAGGGGGGGTGATTCATCATTGTCACCATTTGTGGTCCTTTGCCAGACATTTCTTTATGGTTTTCTACAGCTGACTTGCTGGGTGAGGCTGAGGGGTGAGTATGGGACCACCACATTGACATCCATGTGTGTGACCTATGACCCCCCCAGTTAGTTGACCCCTCACATATACTGCAGTGGGATTTATTCACCTTGGGTACTACTGCATAGTGTGGGGAGGCCAGTATTGGGAAAACATTTTCTGGTGTCCCACATAGCTGTCAGTTGCCTGCTGCTATCCCAGTAGGCTACCCCATTCCGTTGCATGCATGCAGCAATACCTTAGATATGCTACCAAAACATACTCGTACATTAATTTATTGTTAAGAAGACTGACTTACCTTGTGCCTGTAATAGTTGTGTGGATGGTTCTTGAGGGCTGCCTCTGTCAGATGCATGCAGTACACTGCCTATACCTGGTAAGTTACAGGTAGTGTGATGTGTGTGTCATCCATTTTACTGTGTGTGCGGGTCGGAGAGAGGTGTCAGTCCCTGGGTGCCTACAGTGTCAGTGTGTGTGTGTGTGTGTGTGTGTGTGTGTGTGTGTGTGTGTGTGTGTGTGTGTGTGTGTGTGTGTCTGTGTGTGTGTGTGTATGCTATGCATTGCCTCTTTGCCAAGGACAGGGCATACTGGGCCCCATCTCTGTCTGCCTACAGGAGTTGGTTTAGGGGGTCCCTCCTCCGAGTCCCTCTGTGTCTGTGGGGACCTTGGCAATGGTGGGGGTCTGTGTGGCTCTTCCCCATGCTGTTCCTGCTGCAGCTGTTTCTGCAGGATCATATTGTGTAGCATGGCAAATACTATGAACATGTGTGCACATGTGGCTGGAGAGTACTGCAAGGCAACCACCAGATATATCAAGGCAGTGGAACCATGACGTGAGCATCCTGAACACATGCTCTATAATGATCTTGGTTTGTGCGTGTGCCTCATTATGCCATTCTTGAGTGGGTGTGTGTGCATTTTTGATAGGTGTCATCATCCACTGCTCCAACACATAGCCAGCATCCCCCACCAGATGGTCATACCAGGATGTCCCCCTGGAAAATGTCTGACACAGCTGTGAGGAATGCCAGATGTGGGAGTCATGATAGCTTCCAGGGCTGCCAGCACAAGCATTCATTATAATGCCCTGGGCATTGCACATGACCTAGCAGTTGATTGAGTAGAAACCCTTGTGGTTTATGTAGACCCTACTCTGCTCACCAGGTGGTGCTTTGATGTGGATGTGCATGCAGTCTATGGCACCCAGTATCTCCGAGTAGTCTGCTACACAGTAGAAGAGGCGCATATTGCTGGTCCACTCCTCACGGGTAATAGGGAAGTAAATGTGCTCACTGGCATGTGGTAGCATGGCATCCAGGAAATGGTGGAGTACCCTGGATGCAGATGCCTGTGAGACCCCCATGATGTCTTCAGTAGGTCTTTGGAAAGTACCTGTAGCTAGTATTCTTAAGGCTACACATACCTTGGTATCCACTGGGATAAGTTTCCATCTGTTGGCTCTGGGTCTGAGGTGAGGCCGCCACAGCTTGATGAGTTGCTGAAGTATGCCACTATCCACCCTGCAGCACTCTACTATCTCCAGATCATGTAGCCCTTTGTAGGTTACCCTGGGTCTGAACACTCTTCTCCTCCTCCTCAGTCTGGGGAGCTGGCCAGCATTATCCTCCTCACCACCCTCAGCCTCTAGCACATACTGATGTATCAAAGTGACAGCAGCCCCTAACAGTTTGTCAATTAAAATTCCCCAGAGTGTGTAAATTGGCAAATTATGTAAGACTAAGGTCAGACAATAATGACAGATTGTAGTGTCAGACTTCACAACCTATAGAAACATGTATGCTAATGCAAAACCTATTATTGAATCACCTTTCTAGGTTTGTAAGGCCAATACTTAAAAATGGTCCCTATATTTAGGCCTTTGTCCCTCAATCACTTATGGCTTTGTCCAGATGTCTGGCTCTCAGATGTTGAGATGTACGGTGCCTAGTAGGACAGCAGGTACCTGAAGGTCAGTGACTGCCAGTGTATAAAAGGCTGCCACCTTTCTGTGTCAGCACTGACAACATGTCACTGGCCAACAGCCATACCTCCTGGAATGACACAGGTTGTCACAGAAGGAGCACAAGTATGCCTTGTATATCTGTTTTGCTTGTCCTAACATTGCATTTGCCTGTCAACTATTTTCAAAACAAGAAAGGGTCATGTCAAAACAGCAATAGCAGACAGTAGGGAAGCAGATGGCAAACCAATACGAGCAAACAAGCAATTACCAAACTGGTCTCCCAACTTCTATGCTTTGCAGAACATTATTAACATCCTGTCCCCATGTGTTGGCCTTTGTCTGACTGTCATATTTGGGCCTGTCCAGATGTCAGTCTGTGATGGTATGACAGCTAGGCCCACATGTAGCCTCATAATAACATATAGCAACACAAACCATCTAAGGACCACAGCCAATTGAGTGGTGCAATGATGGACAACCTGCTAAATAGGTACACTCAGAGGTGTGAAGTCCACAACTCTGTGTATGAGATGTAACAGCATGTACCCCATCTACATCAGAATTACAAATACATAACAGCAGCCACTGTGGCCAAAGCCTGTGACTAGACTACAGAAGGACAAAGAGACACACATAAGGGGAAGGGGAACCACTGGCCAGGCAAATGGAGAATGTGCACACCAGAACAGATTGTGCAGTAAGATAGGTGCCATGCAGTGTTAGGAGTCAGTAAACATCACCTGCAAATAAACAACACACACCCATGTAAGTGGAGGTCCACAACAAAACAAAACCCAAACAATGGACACCTCAGAGGCAAAATCACATGAGAGCACCACAAACCTACACACCACAGACCATGTAGACTCCACACACCAGGGCCTTGCAAACACTAAGGCCTTACTCCAAACCCCAAACACCTACCCTACACAGATATACTAACAGCACTGTCCCTCTGCACCATTCCATATAGACTCTGCTGAGGTGACCCCTGTCTGGCATACAAAACAATCCAGACCCTGCCTTGATGGGACTGTACCACAGCTGGAATTCAAAGCCCACTCCATCAACCTGTAGGCACAGCATCAACCTGGGCTGTGATATCAGTATGGCTTGTTGGTGTGACAGATACGTGTATGACACACTTCTCCATCTGTGGAATTCACTCCCTGTCAACAGCAAGCCAAGTATCTCAATGCACCTAGTGATATGCTCCATGTATAACTGCATGGGAAACACAAAATACAATCCTGTGATCCCATCTGTGTCCCTGCTGGACAGGGGCTCTGTGGGCTGACAAGTTGTAACATGGGCTACACGCTCGTCTGCATGGGTTATAAGGGCTTCAGGGCCAATTCCCTACTAACATCATAGCAACCTATCAACCTATACACAACTATCAGTGGATCACCACATTACTCTGTACTGCTCGGCCACTGACACACCTGGAAGTCACATTACTAAGTGGAATATACTACACATTTCTGCACAGTAGAATGCACTCCCAACCTCTGTAAGCAAGATATCTGGACAAAGTCATAACTAAAAGTGGGACAAAGGCACAATGATAGGCATGTGTTGTAAATATTACCCTTACATACTGAGAAAGTTGGTAGGACAAGGGGTTTTGCATTAGCAGGAATTATCTGAAGGTTATGAAGTCTGAAATAGTAACGTCTGTCATTATTTTGTTATGTCAGTCTTCAATTATATGCAACTAACTTGCCATAAAAACGCAAGTTTATGTAGACTGGACAAAACTTCTAGACAAATACCTGGACAATCTGCCAAAAATGTACATTTGAGAGGTATAGCCACACCAGGCTATGACGTTTCAGGTAAGAAGAATACCACACAAGCAGGAGATCCCCAGCCAGTATATCACCAAGTTGCTGGACTGTTTACACAGCTTCATCAGTCAACCATCTGTAGCCACACCTTTCAACTGGCCTTTCTGGCCAAGAATGTATATAGTCGGGCTGATAATATTGGTCTGTGCATCATACATCTTGTATTTCTCTGGTAAAGCACTGTGATGATCTGAGGATATCTGCCACTAGGTAATGACATAAAACATTGCAGTGTCAGACTTCAAATATGTCAGAAAATGTCTGCTAAAACAAGGCCAGTACCTCTAGGAAAGTCCTGTTTACCTTTGAGAGGTATGGCTGTAGCACACAAAACCCTGGACCGGAGTACACTTATCTCTGGAATGGAGTCCCACTCTCACTAGAGAAGGTCACACTGGGCATGCTTCTGCACCTAGAGAATCACAAGCCATGTTGGAACCCACATCGGACTATATAACTGTATTGTGCATATACGTCTTTGCATACAGACAGCTATGTACACCCTAACTATCCCTACACACACCCATCAGACAGGATTACCCTCACCTAGCTGTAGGTGGCCCATATGTGATATATCTGTATCTGTTGCGTGTGATACACAGACATATATATGAGCAACAGATAAAAATATGTCAAGCATACACACATATAGATGTGGGGAAGTGAGAGACAGACAGTGAGAGAGAGAGAGGAGAGAGAGGAGGGACGCACACAGAGTGAGTCACACACACGGATACCCTAAATGGCATAGAGTGATGTTCTGCTGTGGACAGTGGCATACCAGTCATAACCAGTCGCACATGCCAGCATGAGGGCAAGCTCCATTTTGTAATAGTACTGAGGTGGGGGTTATAATATCACATCAC